>NC_071107.1:36420000-36690000 GCF_024256425.1 Clarias gariepinus
ACACACACACACACACACACACACACACAAGGTGGGTGGATGAAAGAGAAGGCACTAATGACAGCTGCACTCACTGCTTGAAAGAGCACAGGGGTTAATGAAAGACTGCAGACCGCGCAGCCAATCAGGAGACGCCATAACAATCACACACAGCCAATCAGGAGACGCCATAACGATCACACACAGCCAATCAGGAGACGCCATAACGATCACACACAGCCAATCAGGAGACGCCATAACGGTCACACACAGCCAATCAGGAGACGCCATAACGGTCACACACAGCCAATCAGGAGACGCCATAACGGTCACACACAGCCAATCAGGAGACGCCATAACGGTCACACACAGCCAATCAGGAGACGCCATAACGATCACACACAGCCAATCAGGAGACGCCATAACGGTCACACACAGCCAATCAGGAGACGCCATAACGGTCACACACAGCCAATCAGGAGACGCCATAACAATCACACACAGCCAATCAGGAGACGCCATAACGGTCACACACAGCCAATCAGGAGACGCCATAACGGTCACACACAGCCAATCAGGAGACGCCATAACGGTCACACACAGCCAATCAGGAGACGCCATAACGGTCACACACAGCCAATCAGGAGACGCCATAACGGTCACACACAGCCAATCAGGAGACCGAAATCCACAAGCTGCGAGTTTGTGAGCGATGCTAACTACACAGTAATTCTAGCTTGGTTTTTTTTTTCATTTTCTCATTTATTTTCTCGTAATCTTGTAAATAAATCCGAAATAAATTCGTATCCCGAGGAACAGCTGTATTTATTATTAATAAGGATAATAATAATAATAATAATAATAATAATAACAATAATGAAACCCCAGCAGTTTGCAGACGCCTCAGAGCCGCTTCATGAGGCATGCCGAGGTAGCACTGTATTTGTTTCGACACTTTGATCATTGATTAGTATTTAACTTTTTTTTTTTTTTTTATACTTTGCATAAAACGGATAGTGTCATAAACGAGGTAGAAAAGCCAAACCAGGAAAAAAGATCTAACACTGACATCAGACTAAACAACAAGATGTTTGTGTGAATCCTGCTCTCCGACAGGTCGTTCCTCACCGTTCTCGTTCTCCTTCTCTTCTCCTACGCACTTGTTGATGGAGTCGGACAGGCCGAGGCTGGCGGCGGTGGGCAGCGGCCCGAGCAGAGCCTCCAGAGACGGCCGCTGGGACCGAGAATCGCGCTCTCCCTCTTCCACTTCCGCTTCCTGTTGCTCCTCGTCCCGCGGCTCGTCTCCGTCACCCGGCAGGTCTTGGTTAAGATGAGACGCCGCCACACGCAGGTCTTCATCCTCCTCGTCAAGATCAAGCATGCTGGACGACGTCACGGAGACGGCATCGTCTAGAAAATGGTAGTTTTGTTTAGCTGTTAGCAAAACAAAAAAGACGCAGAGAAACAGTGGTGCGGCGGAAAAGTCCAAACATGCAAAAGGCAAAAAAAAACAAAAAAACAATCACGTTCTCTAATGTGGGAGGGGCATAAGCTGTCTCGCGTATGTGGAGGAGGCCAGGTAGCACTTTTGTCCAAGGGTTTAGCTGCTCGGTAACTTAGCAAGAGCTAAAGACGCGCGATGCAGTGTGCGTGAGATGATGATGAGATGTGACGTAAGAAAACTAACCACATTTTTGGAAAATATACAATAAAAATACATTTAAATGAAACAAAAGTCTAAAAGTGGAATTGTAGCTTTCGAATTGTTTTTCACAAAAGGCAGGAGGAGAAGAAACGTCCCTTAGAACACAAAGCAGCCTCATTAACCTTCTCCTGTTAATTAGTTTATTGAAAATCAGCAGAGCAGATCATCAGAGGATGAAACGGAGCGTCAGTGCCATCAGCGCTATTCGCTCTCCGTTCAGCCGCGCCGCTGCGTATTGTTACCGCCAATGATTAACTACGTCGTTACAGCTCAGTTAACGAGCTTAATGATGGAAGTTTTTTTTTTTTTTCATTATTATTGAACCAGGAGTCCTGCTTTATTTGGTCTTTTATGAAAAGCTCCGCTGTGTGAAGGGTCGATCATTACTGACAACACAGCTACACACTGATACACATATACACACACACACACGCACAAGCTCCTCATAATTAGCCCTCCCCAGCTATCAGTGTCAAACGCGAGGACGGACGAGGCGGCTCTCTGTAATGAGGTGTTAATTGGGCCGAGACGGAGCCGGCGTCGAGCAGAAGGAAGCGAAAGTGAGAAGAGGAGCGAGGATGGACGCGTAACACAATCAAAATGCTTTCACAGGACAAGTCGATAAAGATAAGGTGTTAAAGTGGAGCGTAACGTGAGACACGAGACTGGAAATGTGTGTGTGTGTGTGTGTGTGTGTGTATACACCATTTTTCGAATAAGCTGAGTAGATCCCTCTGGATTTTGGTCGACAGCTCTCGAGCTCCATTTCAATCTCATCCTGATAGCCACAGATCTCACCTGGAAGCATGAACACACACACACACACACACACACACACACACACCAAGCTGAGTGAAGCCTTATTCGATAAAATGCACACGTATCCCGTTTACAAGTGCATTGCTTTACCCTGAACGTCGTCGATCTTCTTAGCCAGTTCCTCCTCAATCTGCAGGAAAACACACACAAACACACTCCTGTATCAAGGCCGTGAGCTAAAAGCCTCTGTAACACACTGGGAATTCATTCATAACGTGCCTTAATGTAGCAATTCAGCCAAAAGCGGGAAAATGTTCCCGCTAAACTCAGAACTTTAACCATCACATCCCTCCTTTAACAAGTGACCCTTTATTATTTTTATTTGAGAGACCTTCTGGAGGCGGAGCTTCCTCTGTCCGGCTTTAAAAGAGGGCGGGTCACACTCCTGGTCCAGATCCACCCTCATGAACTCGTCGATGGTCAGCTCGCTGGTGGGCGTCTCCTCAAACTCGTTCAGCCTGATCATCGTGGGACAAAAGAGGGAGGTGTTAACACGGTTACAGGATGTAATGTCGAGTGAGAGTCAGGAAAGGGCGGAGCTAATTGAAATCAAACGACGGTGGGACGTTCGAGTCAAACTGGGACTTGTGATAATTTCTGGTGGAGGAAGGCGTGAAAGTGATTGACATTTACAAAAGACTTCA
Organism: Clarias gariepinus; assembly: GCF_024256425.1. Classification (NCBI taxonomy): domain Eukaryota; kingdom Metazoa; phylum Chordata; class Actinopteri; order Siluriformes; family Clariidae; genus Clarias; species Clarias gariepinus. The sequence goes on from NC_071107.1 coordinate 36,423,148, forward strand.
AGCGCACGACGATGATGAGACTCTTAGCCGCAGTTAAACATTTGAATGGTACGAACGCGCTAAAGAAGGAGGTACGCCGGTGAGTGACGATCCCCACCATGAGGTGGCGCGGAGCACGCTGCAGTCGTTGAACCCGTGAACATTCAGCCAGTGGAACGCTGATTGTTGAAGATCAATCTACAATCATCCACCAACGCCACTTGCACGTTACAGGAACTCGGCTGGGAGTTATCGCAGTCCTGACCTCGCTCCAAGACATTTCTACACGTATTAAAGGAGTTCTTGGGAGGCCGGCGTTCCATGGCTCCAGTATACTGAGAAAGGTTTCTACCTTGATCGTACCCAAGCACTAGTGAGACACTGGGATCAGTGCATTAGTGTAGCAGGAGATTATATAAAGGAAATAAAGGAAGTTTTTTTTTTTTTACTCTCAGGTCTGTGTTCTGTTATTCTGCACAATCAAAAGTCCCGGTTTGACTTAAACGGCTCTCGTATACACCAAGTGACTTTGCAACCCCCTTATTTTCTCTCCTTTGTCTCTCCTTTGAAACAAGTACAAAACTAAATATAGTGAACTTTCATAGCTACAATAATAATGAGCGTGTAATCAGTAGTTTGTGTTAACGCTTACAAAGTGCTATTCGAGTTTAGCTACTCTCTGATCGAATTTCAGATTTAACATGAACACAGAGACACATGTATGATAACTTGTAAGCGGTGTTATTACTGCTCAGAGGTACAGGCAGGTGTGTGAGTGTGTGTGATGACCTGACCTCTTTCTTAGTGTGGCCTCACACACTTTAACAACACCGATCACGTCTTTGATGGTGCGACGGAACTCGTGCATACGTGCGGCGACCAGCAGAGCTGGAAAACAAAACCACACACACACACACACACACACACACACACACACACACTTTTACATTAAGTGAGACACAAATTTATCAGAATTCTTCATAACCCTATTAAACAAACGCAGGACTTCCTGTGCTTTAACATTTTCATTAATTCTCTACTATGCCGATCATCCCCTCTCTGTCTCGTTCTCCGTCTCTCAATCTGTCTCGCCCCCTTGTCGTTTGTCTCTCACCATAAACCCGAACTCCCCTAAACCGGCTCTTCCCCTCACTGAGCGCGCCTCCTAAAACTTTAATGTCGCCTGAATTATTCAAGCAGAAAACCAGGACAGAGAGTGATGACAGAGGAGAGAGATCAAAAAAACTAAGGGAGAGGAGAGGGGGGGGGGGGGGGGTGTCTTATTCTCATTATGACTCGGAGGGATACGATGTGAGAGATGAGAAAATCACAAGAGGATCGTCACCGAGACGTCCCAACCCGCATCCTCCACCTGCTTAAACAAGCGCTCGGGCTAAAAACGCTGTTTAAACTCGGCGCTGGAGAGCATACCTTGAAATATGCTATTGAAAAGTATAAAAAATACATTTAATATATATTTATGGGTACGATCATCTCCCTGTCTCATCAACGCTAGATTAAGACAAAATTAACGAGGAGGGATTTTTTCCCGTAAGAAACGAGAGTTAAGCCTCTCATACGGACCTAATTAATAAAGCTGTGTGGGAATCTTTCCTGAAAAGTCAAATAAAATAGACAGTTTTATGCATATTTATGTATATATATATATATATATATATATATATATATATATATAAGTGGCACAGAAACAGAAGAGTTTGAATGAGACTACTAGAGAGAAATATTTTACAATAAGAACAATATAATATATTCACTAAAACATTGATTATTATAGATTAAATCATTTAATATTAGTATTCTGTCTGGGTTTATCATTGAGGAAAGCCACGCCCCCACACTATTATTTGGCTTATTTGGATCCAGGCTCGCTCTGATTGGCTGTTGGCTTGCACAGACATCTCTACATTAGGAACAACTAAACTGTCAATAACATTAAATATTAATATGAATTGTATTTATAATGAGCTGCTCATAAGAGCTGCATGAAACACGACTTGAAGCTAAAGGGGCGTGGCCTCCGTGTCCATCAGTCCCAGGGTAAAGTTTTAATTTTATCACATTTAGACTCGCTGTCCATATGTCTACATGTGTGCTTTAGTACGTGTGTCTACCCTTCACTACATGATATCCGTAAAAAGGTCGGCGTCAACATGTTGTATGGTTGCCATGGTTACCTGCTCCGCAGAGCCCCGAAGGCCTTCGTCCTGTGTGCATCCAGTCCCTCTTCATCCTCTGGACGAGTCTCAGCGCCGTCATGGACACCTCGTGGCTCTTCTCACCGAACTCCAACATATGGGCGAAGCGGGGGATGTACAGACACGGATCTGAAGAAACACCACACACACACACACACACAGGTGTTTGATTTAGTCTCCAAGAGTCAGTGTAAAAGAAGGCGGAGCTTGTGGCTTCCCACTCTCAAACTGAACCCCGCTAGAAATCATGTGAATGACGTGGCAAAGGTTAAATAGACAGAAAAAGGGCAAATGTGAGTGAACACTGAGAGCGAAAACGTGTTTAGAGACATGAAAAGGTTAGGAATAGGATCATATAATGTTGATCTAAATGTGAAGGGGTAGACTGCTGTCTATATATAATAAATGCAGCTGCTTTTGCACAACACTGTACGCAGCTTGTATTTGGATATACTTTACATTGTCTCACAAGGACACACACACACACAGCTATTTACATATCATCATGTTATATGTTAGGTTCGTCAGTAAACCATGAGCGAGTCGAGCGTAATGAACAGACGTGCAAAGTCTCAAACAGAAACAAAAGGAACCATAAGGAAACAGTGTATTATGCATTAGTTTCCGACGGGTTTGACCCATATAGTGGCCTATATACTGTAGGTGGGAAGAAAGCAGCAGAACTGACCTATTTTACAACTATTTTGGCCTGACGGACAGGATTAACTGTGAGAAGGTAACGCTGAACATTAGCGTGTGAACGATGACTGATTCAGTGTTAATGAGATCCTTTAATAATTAAATCATGCACCAGGGTGGAGCTCTTATTCATAAATCAGTAGCAAGGCTTACAACACGGAGCGTAAAGGGAATAATAAACACACACACACACATCGCGGGGTTTTTTTAAATACAGAAAAACACAAGAGTCAAGTGTATGTAAATCAATATATTAAAATTAAGCAATTTAAAAGTAGCACAAATTGTTTCCATTTCTATACATTAGTGATCATAACTGATAAGCTCTAAGCTATGTAAAGAAAAGGTTTTGTCTGTACATTGGGTCAGAACTCGCTCTTTCGATGATATCTTTACATTTTCATACATTGAGGACTTTGAAATAATCTCCTAATGTGCTACTGTCTCAATGTAACAAACACCTGCACCAATAGATATTAATTAGAAAAGATAAAGTGAATATTTTGACTGGGATTAGTTCATATTTTCACTTTGGCTGAAATAACAGCGCTGAAGTGGTATAAGTGAATTTTAACACGCTGGAGTGGTTTTAAGACAAAACTTTATCTTTATCCTTTTATCTACTTTTTCCATTTCTCATCTGTGATTCACTCTCCGATTACCGAACAGGGAGTGTATTTGTCTGACCACCAAAGAAGGACAACTTAGTGTAAACAAGGCGTAAGATACTCAACCTTACAGAATGGGATTTCTTTGTATTAATACGTTAGACAGAGAGTTCTGCTGTACAGAGAGACACACAGACATGTACGTGGGCTTCAACCTCAAATAATAATAATAATAATAATGATAATAATAATAATATCAACGATAACATTATTTTTAGCTTTAACTATTTCTAAAGACTCTTTAACTGTCAATCATCTTAAAAGTAGTTTTAAATCACCCAAATGTGTTTCCAGTATATGAAATTTCTATACACTAACAATTATAACTAAACAGTTTAAATATAAATGTATTATTATTATTATCATTATCAGATTACATTCACTATCAGAGTGATGGAGCCATCCGCGCATGCGCACTGCGCGGTACACAATGTGACACGCGCACAGCACACAACCACCGCACCAGTAATATTTCATTTTATTGGTGCAATCGAAGACTAGTGGGCGGGGCAATGGGCGGGGCTACACGAAGACGCAAATCGGTCCCAGCGCTGAAGCTCCGCATTCGGGAAAAGCCGTTACAGCGTAACCGAGCAACGCAAGTTTTTTTTTTTTTCCCACCCCGTTTAAACTCACTTCCCTCATCATAAACGCTTTGAACTTTTGATTCGACAACAAAGGAGTTTATTTATTTCTGTATCTATTTCGACCTGATCTGAAGGACGATGCGATGAGAAACAGGGAGTTCGGGAGCGGGACGGTGCGGCTGGAGGCGGCGGAGGGAGAGCAGCGGGGCGGAGAGCAGCGGGGCGGAGAGCGGGGCAGACCGCGGGGGTTTCCGCTCCGAGCGGCGGAGGAGACATGCGGGCATCACGGCCGCATCATGAAGGGGCTCGCGTTCCTCCTGCTGCTGCCGGCGGCGCTCAAGAAGTCCCGGAAATCCGCCAAGGGCTCGGGGAGAGCGCCGACCTGCCTGACCCCGAGGATGAAGGTGAAGCCCGGCGCGGAGGAGCAGGAGGAGCCCGGGAGGACCGGGAGGACCGGGAGCACCGCACTGACCCTGCCTGAGGAGGAGAGCCGCGGCCCGGCGGGGCAGAGTGACAGCACCGCGCCGAGGGAAACACACACACACCGGGGACACACACACACCAACCTCCGAGACAGGTAGGGACAAACACTCCCTTATCCCTCATCTGTCACTCAGGATTATTATTGTTGTTGTTGTTGTTGTTGTTAGGCAGTGATGGATTTTATAACCACTCTCTGATGTTTTAATAATAACATTCTAATTAAATATGTTATATATTAAATAATACTACTTTAATTAATACTACTTTTACACACTTGTCATTTTTGTACTAATACATTAAAATAAAACACTTTACTACTTCTAATAAACACTAAAGTTATCATTAATACCCGTAGGCATGTGCACATTTATTATTAACCACAATCACATTAATGCTAATAATAACACTAATATTATATAGTACTAATACAGCACAATAAGTACTACGACTATTGTTTATTATATGCTAAACGTGGTTTATAATGTAATATTGCCTGTTTCTTAAGTATGAACTTTTATAGATATTCATCATTACTGTTTTTTTTTAATAGCACTGGATCATTATGCTTAGAGAATGTTTTTACAACCGCTACAGTTTCCACAGTTATTTATGATCATACAAAGCTGATGTTTATGTCTTGTTATCACAATTCATTTAGGAATGCGATGATGTTCAATAACGAGCGAATGGCGGATGTGCACTTCATCGTCGGCCCTCCAGGAGCGACTGAAAAAATTCCAGCACACAAGGTTAGTTTAAATAGATTAAAGAGATCTGATCTTAAATAAAACAAAAAAAAAAAAGAACAAATGAAACTTTTCCTTGAGATTTGCTGATCAGTAGGAAGAGGTCACGTGTGTGAGATCGAGACGATCATCACATTAGACCTAGATGATGTCATTCGCTGGAACGGAACAGTGTGACGACACTTGCGGCGTCCCATTAGTGCTTCCTCTCCAGTTCCACTATTTATCAGTGCGCTGTAATGCGACTCTGTACTTAATGGAGAGAACATAAAGATGAACATTCGCTCTACTCCATGAGCAGCCTTTACAGCGCTGAGGGGTTCGGGAGCGCGTCCTCTCGAGGTTCTCTAGGCCTGTAATGTGCATACGTGCCGTTTAACCTCCCCTGTGTGGTCTTTTTGGGTGTGGACAAAATCACCCAGGCCACGCTTAGCTTGCAGTGAAAACACAATTCCATCCCGATTCCACTCAATTACAGGAAGTCTCCTGCTCCACCCTTTCAGCACGTGCGCCTCCTCAGTAAACGTTTTCTGCGCTGCGAAACCACATCAGGCCGAATACAAATCAGAAAGCGTTCAGCGTTTCATTCACTCTCTCATATTCATTCTTTCTCTCTCTTCTCCTATTTAGTACGTCCTGGCCGTCGGGAGTTCGGTTTTCAGCGCCATGTTTTATGGCGACCTTGCAGAGGAAAACTCCGAGATCCAGATCCCAGATGTGGAACCGGCTGCTTTTTTAATCCTGCTCAAGTAAGACTCCCTAATCACCGCCGGTTTAAAAATAACAGTGAGCACGCTGTCCAGCCAGCAATTTGAGGCTGGAGCACTAAAGCCTCCGCGGATCTGCCCTCTTATTTCTCCGCTGTTAGACTCGAGTGATGTGCGACTCGCCCAGAAATGGGTCGGAAAGATGACTTGGAGCAGCAGGGATGAGGCTCAGGGCAGGATGATCACTTTTCTATCTGTCTATGGTTGTTAAAAAGCCGGCCCTATACTATCACATGGTTTTAGGTTGAGAATGGGAACAATTCTAGGTGCAATAACTGTGCATGATTCTTGGCTGGTCCATGTTTTTTTAACTTGTCTCGCTTCTTCCTAGGTATTTGTACACCGATGAGATCGAGCTTGAGGCGGAAACAGTCGTCGGGACGCTCTACGCAGCCAAGAAGTACCTTGTGTCTGCGCTGGTTAGAGCGTGTGTGCGCTTCCTGGAGTCGAGGCTGGAGGCGGGTAACGCTTTTGCACTGCTTTCTCACAGTTATGCGCTGGACGAGTCCGAGTTAGTCCAAAGCTGTTGGCGGGTCATCGACGCGCAGGCTGAGCTGGCGCTAAGAACCGACGGCTTCCTCCAACTTGACTCCGGTACTCTCGAAAACGTCCTGCGACGCGACTCGCTGAACGCTAACGAATCTGCCGTGCTGCAGGCGGTACTGGCGTGGGCCGAGGCAGAGTGCCAGCGGCGTGGCACGAGCGCCACAGCTTCCAACAAGCGAGCCGTCCTAGGTGAAGCGCTTCACCTTTTACGTCTGCCCGCCATGACGCTAGAAGAGTTCGCTAACGGTGTGGCTCAGTTTGACTTCCTGACTCCGCAGGAGACGCGCGATATCTTCCTGTGGTTCACCGCAGCTGAGAAACCAAGGCTGGATTTTCCCGTGTCGCCGAGGACGGGGCTCGAGCCGCAGCGGTGCGGCCGATTCCGGTCCTCGTCGTACCGGAGCAATCAATGGAGATACCGAGGACGGTGCGACAGCATCAGGTTTGCGGCGGACCGGCGCGTTTTTGTGGCTGGACTCGGACTTTACGGATCCAGCGTACGGGAGGCCGAGTACAGCGTCCAGATCGAGCTGAAGAGACAGGAGGAGACGCTCGCACAGAGGCTGACCAAGTTCATATCGGACGGTTCGAGCTCAGTGTTCGTGGTGTTTTTTGAGCAGGTGGTCCAGGTGGACCCGGACGTTTTCTACACCGTCAGCGCCGTTCTAGACGGAACCGAGCTAAGTTACTTTGGACAAGACGGCCTGACAGAGGTCCGCTGTGGTGAAGTCACATTCCAGTTCCAGAGCTCGTCAGACAGCACCAACGGGACAGGGGTGGAGGCGGGGCAGATTCCAGAACTCGTCTTCTACACGTGAGGACGTGGACCGGTCCTTAATGCACTTGGATTTATCTGAGCATTCTTGATTACATAAACAGGACACTATGACACAGGACACTGAAGGGGACACGCGATTACGTTCCCCTGACAGGCAACACTGGGACAGAAACACTGGGGGATGGGGGGGGGGTGTCGTCGTGGACACGTGGGGATTTGGACTGGTCACAGGGAATTATCACAAGTCTAATCAGATTTATTTACTGAATCAGGACGCAGGTTAGCGTTTTCAAACGGAATGCTCTTCATGATCTTATTTATTTCTTTATATTGTACAGCTTAACTTAAACCCATGTTACTTTTTTCCTATTTCTATCACACACATAAATCCGCCTGTGAACACTGACATGGGATTGTACTGCTCTGAGAAGCGTGACTCTAATGTATTTTATTTATTTATTCTTTATGTTCTTAACAGCGTGACGCTGGCTGAGAGAATACCGAGGCTGAACAGTTGCTGATTAGCAATTCATTACTTCCTTGCTTAAAATAAAAAATGTCACATAAGCCACAGGAGCTCTGAATGGTCTGATTAGAGTGTTGTTCTACTGAGGGGTGGATACAGTGCCACAGCGCCCTCTAGAACTAAACAGGAGCACTGCACTGACAATCAAAAAAAAAAAACCCCAAAAAAAACCACACTTGTCCCATATGATGCATGACCGGTGTGTGTGTGTGTGTATACGTGTGTGTGTGAGGTTACCTATGGCCGGAGCGTTGATGCAGAGCTCTCTGGCCAACACCAGAAACGTTTTCCCCAGAACATAGACGTTGACCTGCAGAGGAGCAGAACCAGGACACATGAGCACTGTTACAGGGACGAGGACGACTCGCGTCTCGTCTCGTCTCCTCCAGACCGCAGACGCTGTCCTGATATCAATTTTATTGTCTTTTTTTTTTCTAAAGTACTTTAACCTTTTCACTCACACCCACACACTCCTACACACACACATGCACGCACACACGCACACTCCCGTCCATCTGGGCCCATTAAAGGCAACTCCTCTGAGGAGGATCTGGAGGTCATGACCCTTTTAAGCGTGGGCGGGTTTCCATACAGACTCCTGACCCCACAGGGGAAACTCTTCCTCAGGCTGGAAAGGGAAGGAATTTATAGATCAATGAAAGTGTGTGTGTGTGTGTTGGAGGTGGTTGGATTCCAGAAACCAAAACCGACTCGTTGATGCGGCTGTCAGGATGACTTTCACTCTTCAAACACTATTTAAATGCAGATATTTATTTCTTAAAGACATTTCTCGCCGTACACACCCGCGCCTGGGTTACTGTTCCGAACAGAAACCCAACCGATTCCACTCAGCAAATTCATCAGGAATCAGGACAATAAAAATAATCAGGTGTTGTGAATAATCGTGAATACAACACAAGCCAAAATCGAACACTTCTGCTCGCACACACACACTCAACAACATGCGAGTACACCCCTCTAATTTCAGCAAACATTTCATTACATCTTCTCAAAGGAGAGTAAACACTGTAGATATACCTACTGTACACGCTAAGATCGTCTCGACCAAAACACTCTCTGTTTTTATTTAATGTTCAAAGCACTTTGTGAAAAGATGATTGAAGAATTTTTTGGAAAAATCTGTTTTGTTTTCACGTTAATCTTCACGTCACCGCATTCAGTCGCATCGTGATCATGTGTTTCCGCACACAGAGTTATTAAAGTCGTGTTTTTGTCATTGTGTGTGGTGTCGAGGACGGACCTGAAAGGCACGGCGCATTAAAATTCAAACCCAATCATTCCTAAACGCTCACCTTTACCGTCCAATGACGAGATTCTCTAGTTGACGTGATTAAAAATGACATTTAAATGACTTCCCGACACGAGCGTGCACACACACACACACACACACCCCGAGGCCAACATCAATATCCTGCACTATCACTCAGACCTGTGTGTGTGTGTGTGTGTGATGCTGTTTTAATCCCTTTTATTACAATTCATCTGCAAAAAAAAAAAATATGTATGCGCGTACAACACACACACACACACACACACACGCATCGTTTATCAGAGTCATTTCAACATGAGGAAGGTGATAAGGAGTTTTATTAAAACTCACCTGGAGCAGATCGCTGAGATCCAGCAGCATGTCTGACGGAGAGCACTGTTAAAGAACTGGGCCTTAACACACACACACACACACACACACACACACACACGAGCGCGCCCTGTCAAATCAGCCCTGATTTATGAGAATAAATGATGAAAAATTTTAAATATTAAAAAAATATTGCTCAATAAGAAACACAACCTCTAGGTTAATAATTCGGTATCTAGTTCGGGTTCCTGACGTAGCGTCACCTCTAACCATGTTCATATTAAACTGAGAGATGCTCGAACTGTTATTCAGAATAACAGAATGAAATGTCCTTTTTACCCAGAATGCACTGCGGGGCGTGATTAATCACACCAAACAATTAAAGGAACACGCGGTTCGTACCGTATCAGTATCACAGACACCGATACCGCGGGACCGATTAACAAACTCATTAACCGCGGCGTAACCTCGGCGATCTGCAAAATCTACCGTCTCCCGGCAACCGAGACGGGTACACCTGTGCAACCGAGCGCGCGTGGATTAATAACAGGGACCGTTCGGGGATTGGTCGCCATGGCAACGCAGGGAGATAATCCACACCTGAGAGAGCCATGGTGGATATTATGGGATGTATATGTTTATATAAACCGGGAGTACGCGTCATAGCCGAAGAACAGCCTTAAGCAGGTGTGTGATTGTGTACCAGTGTGTGAAATTCAGTCTGGCGTGTGAACGGTGATGTTTTCCGTCCCGCACTGCAGTTAAACACTGAACCGCTCTGTCTAAGCTTCGCCTGCGTCGGCGTCAGAACTCCAGTCCAAAACAAAGCGAGAGAAATCTCCAGACGCCAAACGTCTCCGGGCGGATCAGCTCCATTCGGGTCGCATGTTTAATTTTCCTCTGAACTCGTCCTTTAATGACGGAGCCGCTTCACTTCAGAGGCGAAATGTTTAATGCGCAGAGCCGCGAGCTGCTGAGCCTCCGCGACTCGCTGCCTCTAATTAGGACCAGAGGAGCTGCTGAGCTATATTTAATTCTCCCACTGGGAAGCCCTGCCTACAAACACTGCACGCACGCGCGCACGCACACACACACACACACGTTTCCAAACAAGCAATCTCTGAATTCGTCTATCGTTTCTTTCTTTTATATATGTTTTCAAGTCGTTCCCATTTTTCTTTCACCTTTTTTCCTGTTTATTCATTCTGTATTTTTTTCAATTATTTATTTTGTTTACTCACTTTTTCGATCCTTTATTCAGTTATGTTTATTTTTAATTCCTTTCACATCAAACAAACCATCTAGTTATCCCTTTATAGGTTCATCACCGATATTTATGGCCTGACCCCAACTTCCTCTTCTGACCCGCCCTTAGCTCGTCCTCTCCCGACCCCGCCTTTCATCTCCCGACCCCGCCTTTCCTCTCCCTCTCCCGACCCCGCCTTTCCTCTCCCTCTCCCGACCCCGCCTTTCCTCTCCCTCTCCCGACCCCGCCTTTCCTCTCCCTCTCCCGACCCCGCCTTTCCACCTCCCTCTCCCGACCCCGCCTTTCCTCTCCCGACCCCGCCTTTCCATCTCCCGACCCCGCCTTTCCATCTCCCGACCCCGCCTTTCCATCTCCCGACCCCGCCTTTCCTTTCCATCTCCCGTCCCCGCCTTTCCTCTCCCTCTCCCGACCCCGCCTTCCCTCTCCCTCTCCCGACCCCGCCTTCCCTCTCCCTCTCCCGACCCCGCCTTTCCTCTCCCTCTCCCGACTCCGCCTTTCCTCTCCCTCTCCCGACCCCGCCTTTCCTCTCCCTCTCCCGACCCCGCCTTTCCTCTCCATCTCCCGACCCCGCCTTTCCTCTCCCGACCCCGCCTTTCCTCTCCCGACCCCGCCTTTCCTCCCCCGACGCCGCCTTTCCTCCCCCGACCCTGCCTTTCCTCCCCCGACCCCGCCTTTCCTCCCCCGACCCCGCCTTTCCTCCCCCGACCCCGCCTTTCCTCTCCCGACCCCGCCTTTCCTCTCCCTCTCCCGACCCCGCCTTTCCTCTCCCTCTCCCGACCCCGCCTTTCCATCTCCCTCTCCCGACCCCGCCTTTCCTCTCCCTCTCCCGACCCCGCCTTTCCTCTCCCTCTCCCGACCCCGCCTTTCCTCTCCCTCTCCCGACCCCGCCTTTCCTCTCCCTCTCCCGACCCCGCCGTTCCTCTCCCTCTCCCGACCCCGCCTTTCCTCTCCCTCTCCCGACCCCGCCTTCCCTCTCCCTCTCCCGACCCCGCCTTTCCTCTCCCTCTCCCGACCCCGCCTTTCCTCTCCCTCTCCAGACCCCGCCTTTCCTCTCCCCCTCTCCAGACCCCGCCTTTCCTCTCCCCCTCTCCAGACCCCGCCTTTCCTCTCCCCCTCTCCAGACCCCGCCTTTCCTCTCCCCCTCTCCAGACCCCGCCTTTCCTCTCCCCCTCTCCAGACCCCGCCTTTCCTCTCCCCCTCTCCAGACCCCGCCTTTCCTCTCCCCCTCTCCAGACCCCGCCTTTCCTCTCCCCCTCTCCAGACCCCGCCTTTCCTCTCCCCCTCTCCCGACCCCGCCTTTCCTCTCCCCCTCTCCCGACCCCGCCTCCACCTCTTCCTCTCCCGACCTTGCGCCTTTCCTCCGCCGTTCCTTCTGTTGCTAAAGGATACGGGGCGTGCCCTCCGTCCTACACACCAGGTAGAGGCAGGCGGCGATGACATGGGCCGACTTCCTCCCGCGGGTCAGGCGTTTACACAGCGCCATCTTGTAGAAGTTGAAGGCGGTGTCCAGGCAGTGCTGGTTCATCTGCAGCTGGCGGCCCAGGTGGTTAATATTCCTCTTTGCTAAACAGAAAAACAAACAGGTGAACACGCGACGTACAGAGCGCAGGAAGCTTAGAGCCGGACGGATCCGACCCTCACACGCGCTGGAACAGAAAATGCATTATTTAACCCCCGACCAGTTCCTGCACAGTCAGCTAAAAACATCCTGATCGTTTTAAACACGGAGAAACTGATTGTTTACGTATCACTCAGCGCTAATCACCGCAGCCGCGACTTCAGCCGCGTTTCACCCGTCAGTATAAACCAGCGTTTCTGCTGCAAAGTATTTACAGTGTAAACTCAGACTCACTGTAAAAGTAATTGTGTGTGTGTGTGTGTGTGTGTGTGTGTGTGTGTGTGTTGGTGGCGCACACAAGTGATTTATGTGAAATAAAATTCAGGGATTTTAAACAGTCAGCAAACACAACAAAGGAGAAACACACACAATAAATCTCAAGATTTCCCACCAGGATCATCACACAGGTACACGGTGTAGCAGGCATGTAACACACACACACACACACACACACACACACACACACAGAGAGTAGTAAGAAAGACTGACGGGACAGACGATCCTAATTCCAGTTTTGCTGCACTGGAGCTTGTCTGAGCCCCGGCGGGAGCGATCCTCACCCACAAACACCTTCCTGTGCAGCTTTGCCGAGGCATCGATCAGGCTTTAATGCACCGTAAAGCGGTTCGGAAACAACTCAGAGTTCTTTAAATCGCTCTCACGGGACGAATAAAAGTCATTAAAAATGAAACGTGGGTGAATCCTGCATCAGCAAAATACATGGCAACAAAACAGGGCGAGAAATAAAGAAATATTTTTAAACTTCTTAGTCTCTTAATTTATTGTTACACATTAGTGTGGGAAATTTTTAACAAAAATATTATTCATAAAAAAAATTATCATTTTATCTTATTGTCCTTTGAGATACAAACTTAATTCCGTTTTCCATCATCAGCGAAGACTCTCTGAGCATTTCTGTTATTTGTGATAATAAAGGAACGTCTGTAAACCCGGCGCTTCTGCAGCGAATTACCAACATATCAGATTTATGTATCAGAACTACATAAAGGGCCAATGTCTGCAGTTATGTCTCTCTCCTCATCCATCCGCTCACTCACTCTCACTTTGTCTCCTTTTGTCTTTATTCTCTCCCAAAACAAAACATAAAAAACACACACAATTATAAGAGCTCTACGAGTCTGGGCCACCAGTCACTCACCGTTCTGTAGCGTCTGCGCTCTGGACTCTTTTCCCATCCCCATGAGGTTTCCACCCAAAGACGGGACATGTCCCTGAGCTGAAGCAAAAAAAAAAAAAAAAAAAAAACACACGTTAACGACCATCAAAATTAAAATATGAGAATATATAACTATAATTAATAATACTCCTGTAAGGCTAGTTATGTGTTATACAGTAAAATGGCGGCCTCTGCTGGATAAACCCTGTAGTGCAGTTTTGAGGAGGAAAAAAAACTTAATGTCTGTTCCATCATCAACCAAAAGAAAACAAAACCAATAAAAAATAAATGGGTAAAATGTGAAGGTGTGCCGGTGTATACTGTGCTATTAAACTATGGAACTCCAAAGTGTTCAAAATTAAATAAATAAATAGGACATGATAAAACAAATAACTATGATTAAATAAGACACAGATATGTAATATGAGAATGATATTGTGAAATTATGGAACACATCTAAAAAAAAAAAAAAAGAAAAAAAAAGCTTATTATCGTGAAATATATTGTTCTCTATAATGCTATATAAATTTACTTATTATAAAATAATATTTTATGGTCATTATTTTTCCTAATAACAGAGATTATTGCAGAGGCATTTTATTTAATTCCAGCTGTTTTATTTCAAAATGTCATTTTTTTACAAGTCAGTCTTTATTTCAAAATCCAGTTTTCCCCGATGGCCTATTTATTCCATAATGCGACTTTTCAGCAGAATGACTTTGTCTGTCAATCAAGAGCGACAGGGCGGAGCCAGCTGTGTGATTGGTTGCTCCTTTATTCAGACGTAAGTATTATAAGCAGAACTGAGTAAAGTTTACACCAGTCATCCATCTTCTGGGACTTTTGACCATTAAGGAATAAATAGGCCATCGGAAAAAAAACGGGATTTTGAAATAAAAACTGACTTTGAAAAAATCTTCTTCTTTGTCTTTCGGCTGTTCCCTTTCAGGGGTCGCCACAGTGAATCATCTGCCTCCATCTAACCCTATCCTCTGCATCCTCTTTTCTCACACCAACTAACTTCATGTCCTCTCTCACTGCATCCATAAATCTCCTCTTTGGTCTTCCTCTAGACCTCCTGCCTGGCAGTTCCAACCTCAGCATCCTTCTACCGATATATTCACCATCTCTCCTCTGAACATGTCCAAACCACCTCAATCTGCCCTCTCTGACTTCATCTCCAAAACATTTAACATGGGTTGTTCCTCTGATAAACTCATTCTTAATCCTATCCATCCTTGTCACTCCCAAAGAGAACCTCAACATCTTCAGCTCTGCTACCTCCAACTCTGCCTCCTGTCTTTTCTTCAGCGCCACTTTTCTTCAGCGCCACAGCACCACCATCTGTCCTTCTACATTCCTGTCCTGAAGACCAAACCTGCCCATCACATTTTCATCACCTCTGTTCCCTTCCCCAACATGTCCATTGAAGTCTGCACCAATCACCACTCTCTCACCTCTGGGTATGCTCTGCATCACTTCATCTAACTCACTCCAGAATTTCTCCTTCTCTTTTAACTCACATCCTACCTGTGGGGCATAACCACTAACAACACTGAACATTATCCCTTCAATTTCCATCTTCAGACTCATCACCCTATCTGATACTCTCTTCACCTCTAGAACATTCCTTACAAACTCCTCTTTCAGAATAACTCCTACTCCATTTCTTTTCCTATCCACACCATGGTAAAACTATTTGAACCCTGATCCTAAGCTTCTAGCCTTGCTACCTTTCCACCTGGTCTCCTGTACACACAGTATATCCACCTTTCTTCTCTGCATCATATCAACTAACTCTCTTCCCTTCCCTGTCATGGTTCCAACATTCAAAGTCCCTATCACTCCTAAACTCTTGCCTTTCCTCCTCTCTCTCTGCTTACGAACACGCCTTCCTCCTCTCCTTCTTCAACCAACAGTAGCCCAATTTCCACCAGCACCCTGTAGGTCAACAGCACCTACACTTTGAAAAAATACATTTTGGAATAAAAACAGCTGGAATTAAATAAAATGCCTCTACAATAATCTCTGTTATTGGGAAAATAATGACCATAAAATATTACTTCATAATAATAAGTCAATTTATAAAGCAGAGAGCAATATATTTCATAATAATAAGCTTTTATTAAAAACATGTTCCATTATTTCACAATATCATTCTCATATTACAAATCTGTGTTTTATTTAATCATAGAGTGATTTATTTTACCATGTCCTATTTATTTATTTAATTTTGAACACTTTGGAGTTCCATATGAAACACATCAGAACTGATCTGTAATGCATTAATCATCATCTATTCAATAACAACAATAATAAATTATATATTTAAAATGTTTTAGTTATGTGCCTGAATTACGCCACCTAGCGCTTTTTTGGACGGATATGGCGTACGTGTCACTCAGTATAGCCAATCAATAGAGCCAATCAACACGATAGTCCAGCATGTATACACTGGAAGACTCGATCATCCTGCACCTACAAACCGCCACAATGCTGAATACACAGACGAACGATGGGACGTACCCTATGAAAACTGAACCTGCACCATGAATTCAATCAAAATGTTGAGTAGAAGAGACGTTATGAGCAGTTATGTGTCAGATGCTCATCAGCTTATTTTTAGCTTTAACCTTTTAATTATTCCTACAGACTCTTTACACGTCAGTGACAGGTACTCACACTAGTGCAGTGGTTCTCAAACATTTTCTGTCGTTCCCCACTTAAGGCGGTGGGCGAATTTTCAAGCCCCACTTGTCAACAAAATGATAACGGAAACGGCCAAGTGTACTATTTATTAAATAATCTATTTCTAAACCAATAAGATCAAATAACACCAAGTTCAAAACAGATAAAATACACGTGCAATTGTTATAACAGGCTTACTTCATCACTTATCTAGAGATTTCTTTCAAAGAAGTCGAGTGGCTTATTAACGTGACTGGGGTGTGTTGTCTCTAAGTGTCTTCCTACTTTGTTGGGTCTCATGCTGTCTGCTGCCAGCGGTTTAAGACACAAAACACACACAGGTCTCTCCTCTGCCCCCACCATCCCCACCATGAATCCAAGCGCAACATACAGTAGGCTTCATCATGTTTTCCTTTCGGCTGGATTTTTGGTTGATTAGGCTGATGATGCTGAATCACCTGCTTTTTCGTGGTCCATGTAACAAATGTACCCATTGACGTTATTATGCTCACTACATACAGTACGCTACTGACCCGGTGTTCTGCTCTAAATTAGACCACCCCTCCGCCACGGACTGCCCCCCTACATAATCTCTTTCAAATAATATATTATAACATAAATTCATAGGTTTATGGTTTACAAATTACAAATTATAGCAAACAAATTTAATTATAAAATAAGCAATATAAAAAATTTTGCATAGGGAAAAAATAGATAAATTATATATATATTTTTTCATATACAACATGTATATTTTTACATTGCTTATTTTATAAATAAATTTGTTTGTTATAATTTGTAATTTGTAAACCATAAAACTATGAATTTATGTTCTAATATACTATTATTTTTATATAATTATAGTTTCCTATAATTTTTCACCACAAACAATATTTATTTAGTGTAATTTGTGATAAATCATTTGGTATTTGTACACTGACAAACCCCTGCAAAATAAATGTGCCATTTTTGGGGATTTGTATTAATCGTCTCGACGGCTGTCACGTGCCCTAGGGTCATTTATAATAGTAATAATATATCTGATAATAATAAACCTTTGAATGTATGTCCTAATATAATATTTGATAGCGATTACGTGTGTATGTGTTGGGGGAGGGGGGTTGATGGGTTTGGGCAATCCGTGGCAGGGGGGCACTTTAGCGCATAACACCTGTTTGTGTCCGCGGTAAAGTTAGTTTGATATTCGCATCTCCGAATTCAATAGCTGCGTAAATAAACCCACGAATAAGATACTTACATATATTTCCTCTCTACATTGTCTTTAAGCTCCATCCGCCTTAAATTATACAAAAGCATAAACACTATTATTCTCTACGGCGCAACGAATGATTTAGGGATCATCGCAAAATGCCGCACAGCAACAAAAAGCGTAGAACGATATTGATCTTCCCTTCTGTTCAGCGCCTGAAGGATCAAAAAGCAACTTTGTTGCCGCACTGGAAACTAGAAATGCCAGACTAGTACTGCCTGATAAAATACAGTAACATCAGCATACACATTGGAATAAATAAAATTACAGATATAATACCGAATGTTTCCTTATATATTGTTCCTCTGCAATTAACATGCCGATGTTAAACCGTTATTGTTGCACTATGGTTCCACTTTTTCTCTGATGTTATTTTAATTTACTTGTATTAATGATCCATTTCTTTGTGTGTCATTATTTAGTTTCAAGTGTCCGATCTTTATTGTCAATAAAGAAAAGCATGAATTAGAATAGGTACTGTCCTATTATTTTCCACTAATTCCCTCACATTCATTGCGCCCCACCTGTCATGTCTGTATTCCCCACTAGTGGGGCGCCACACACTTTGAGAACCACTGCACTAGTGCAACATGTAGAGTAGTTCTTCTGTTCTGCTGACACCTAGTGGTCATAACAGATTATGACTGTCTACATTCAGGCGTTCGGCGGATGAATCAAAGTTTAAATCAAGCATGTTAAGAAACGCTGAGCACACCCTGTAATTACCCTAAACACTGTAATCGAGTATCATCAATCGGTATGCGTTCAGAGTAAAACACACTAAATGATACACTAGCAGTTACTCCTTAGCAGTTTCACAACATACGAGACTAAACACACGACACCGTACAGACATCAGGTGCTGATATCGTGTTAGAACGTCATTAGTGCCAGGAACGTTTATTCCGGTCCATGCAGCGGTGCATCAGAGCCGAGTGAGAGGCGTGTCTGGGTGTAAAACGGGTGTGGCTTATGCGGAGTCTCGTTTTAATGTCTTGAACTCTGAAATCGGTTGTTTGCAATTAGAATAACTTTCACACTTTGTTTTAATAGTTAGTACTTGGGCTAAATTGGAGATATCACATGATCAAGTCATGTGATCAGCTGATCAATGGTCATGTGAGGAAAATCCAAACGCCATGGTGTGTGTGTGTGTGTGAGAATGTTGCTCTCCAAACATGTACCAAACTGTAATAAAAATATTTCATTGCGATCAAAATAAAATAGAAATGGTGATAAGATGCAGTTTGGAGCACTACAGTACAGGAAACATCGTGACGCGTCACAACGCTGATCGTCAGTTCAGGTGAGAATCACTCACAGTCCGACGCCACGAACTGGCCGACCGCGGACGAGGCGCCGCCGCTGCTCTCCACGAAGGTCACCTCGGAGACGATGATGTTGTCCTCGAGCACCGAGCCGCAGCCCATACACACGGCGTCTCCGCGGGCCTGGTCCACGTCTACATCCGTCCCACCGCAGTTCTTACACTTCCGCATGGTAGCTGCAGGGGGCGCTCACCTCGGACCGAGAAAGAGGGATGCACACGAAGGGGACCGTCTGTTTAAAAAAAAAAACAAAAAAAAAAAAGTTTCAAGATAAATAAAAGGATCAATCAGACAGCAACTGCAGCTTTCTACTTATTACAGAAGCCACAGTTTATCTTTTTACATTCATAGTTCAGGAAACATTGCAAAGGTGGTGTAGCACTTTACACTGTCTGCCAGCAGATTCCAACCTGTCTAACAAACGTCCTGAGTTTGTCAGCATGTTAACTGAACAAAAACAAGACACACAATGACATCACCACTTTCAGACATCAGCACTATCATGCGTAGCAACGTGGATGATGAAACAGACATGACGTCATGGTGCTGATGTCATAGTGCTTGGGCCCAACTATGACAGGAATGAGAAGCTGAACACATTTCAATTTAAAACTGTAACTACAGATTGTGATTGATCTCTACTTCTGTACTGAGATCAGACTTCACGTGTAAATGGAGATCAGACTGTACATGCAGCACTGACATGCTTTGAGAATAGATAACTTGCTTTGATAATAGAACTTGAGATAAACTCCGAGTTGTTAAATGAAACCTGACTCACGCACCTTGTGGAGGTCATGTTGTGACGTGGCAGTGTAATGCAACAGGTTAAGTGAATAGTCTCTGCTATTTCTAAACCCCTCCATTATGTCTGGCGTGAGGAAGGAGAGGGTTTGCTCGGAAATCTCCAAGCAAATAAATCAGCATTTAAATGCCTGGAGCAGCTGCTAAAAAAACTTAATGTCCTGAACAGTTAAAATTCCAAAAGGAAGATAAACATATCCGTCTTGGCCTCGTACAGTAGTACTGTCTAGGGATCTAAAGACAAATCATGGCATGTTTATGGACAGGATTCTGCAGGATAAAATGCAAAACAAAACAACAGAAAAATGAAGCAATGCACATTGAAAACATGTGCAAGAAAACAAGGACTGTTTGGGTGATCAAGTGCATAAGGGAGTAAAAACTGGATTAGCAGTAAATAAAGATTTAGAAATACTTTGACAGATTATCCAGGGGACGTGAGATGAGTAAAGAGGTTACTGAGGACAGGACACGGGACAGGACTCGAAAGCTTTCAGTGTTCCTGGAACAGAATGCATGTTCCCAGTGTGAGCCTGCACCCCTGTAACGGTTCCACGTTATAAATAAACATGGAGCAGCAGTCTGTCAGAGGGAAGCCAGGGCGTCCTCAGTGTGGAGGTTATCATAAAGCTGAGGCGTGTCGGGATAAAAACGCTGCAACTGCGGATGTCAACAGGTCGTGACGTGACGTACTGTACATACAGAGGCTGTGAGATTAGGGAGAAAGCAGAGGAAATCCAGCATGTAAAAGCAATCGACACCATGTGTTATGCAGTTAGAACGAGGGAGGAGAAGGAAATAATAACGTCATCCAAATACCATCAGTACAGAAGAGTGGAGAAGAGGAAAGACAATAAAGCTCATTTTGGTTGTGGACTGTGTAATCACTTGCTCAGATCAAGTTTAACACAAAATGAACAATGACAAAATAATTGTGTAAGGAAGCAGAAATTCTTTTTGAAATGAATGATTTGTCCTAGAAGTAGATAAACAGCAGGAGAAAAGCCAGGTGGAGCTCCTAATAAGACAAGCTGATGATCTTCCCAATGGAACGTGAGAAGTTTAACAGCGAAGAAAGCCAGATGTTACACATGTGCTGGAAAAAACAATGTGGATAGAACAAGATGTAGAATTTGTTATTACAGGCTATGACGGGATCCACGGAGACAGAGACGAGGGAAATGTTCGAGGGTGTTTTAAAGTGATACATAATAGAGATTTGAGACGGGGAACTAAGCTAGAGTATATAACAGCTGAAATCTGGGAAAAAAGAAAATATTAAGGTTATTATATCTTGATTCATTAGATAAAATTGTTTCACATTCAGAAAGGAAAATGACAAGGTGTGGAGATTGTAACGTACATCAGGTGCACAGAAAGGCTTTTTTAGGGAGGAAAATTTAAGTAGGAACAGGAAGGAGCTACTCGAGGAATTTTACGGTGGGAAATGAAATAATGAAATAATGACTGTGGAATTAATGGAAAGAAAAAGTGTGTTGATGATGGGACCAGTGGGACCAGAACAGAGGTGGGTAGAGTAGCCACTTGACAAATTGTAGTCAAGTTTGAGTAGCTGTACTTTTAAATAATATTACTCAAGTAGAAGTAAAAAGTAATCATCCAGAATATTACTCAAGCACAGTGAAACCTTGGATTGCGAGTAACGAGGTTTGCGAGTGTTTCGCAAGATGATCAAAGATTTTTTATAAATTTTGACTTGGAAAACGAACACGTCTTGGTTTATGAGTACCGAGTATCATGTATCACGCATGCGCTTCGCTCTCTTGCGCTGCGGAATTGTGGGTAATTGTCTCCCCTGCTGGGTCTTATTGCGCGTCTCTTACTGGCATAATCAACATCCGTGCACGCGTGTACTGTTTACTATAACACTGTAACCACGTGTGTGTTTGTGTGTTTTATTTTTTATGTTTATAATCGTGTGTGTACAGCATGCTTCTACTGTTTCTTATAAAACATGTGTGCGTGCGTGTGTAAAGCAAAAGAAAGTCTCATTAGAAGGTTAAAGATCCATTTTCTTCCCCAGCCTGTCGTTATGTGTGTGTGCGCGCACGTAATCTGACACCTCTTAATATTTGTAATTTGCCAATATTAATTTGGCACGTAATTTGCCCCTTTCTCTACCCCGCCTTTAGTGTGTGTGTTTGTGTGTGTGTGAAGCACCCCCTTCACACACACACACACTTCTCTGTCGCGGTTCTTTTCAAAGGTAAAGTGCAGGTTCATTTGTTCGCACTTCCAGAACGAGTTATGCTCGTAATCCAAGGTTCCACTGTAAGAGTAAAAAAGTATCTCTGGGGGCTCTCCGGGGAAACTAATGCGTTATCACACACGGACCAGATCTGTTCTACAATAATAAGCCATCTTACTGATCTATCTATAGACACGCTGCTGGAGCTGTATAATAAAGTATGGGAGAAGGAGAAAACTGTCACAAGAAACACCACGGACATAACAGCTTCATGCCTGGAGCATGAGATAAGAAGTTTGTGGAGAATGGGATGGGATGTTCTCGGTCTGAGGATGATGGAGAAATCTGGAGGAAAGGAAGGATATCTAAAGATTTTAAGGGGAAAAAAGTGCAGGAAGCAATAACACAAAAACAGAGGAATGGTCATATATGGAGGATTTAAATTCTTAGCTGAAAAAATAAAACTATGGTTTTTAAATGCAAAATGACCAAAACACAGTTGGTGCTGATCTAATTATTTAATGTTTTATATATATATAATACGAAAAATGTGTGTAGGAGCAACTTCTCAAGTTTATGCAACATAGAAGTGACCAATCCTGCTTCCCTCAACATTTCGAGTTGCTGACTTCAGTCGTTTTGGAGAGATGATTTTATATGTGCCCCAAAAATGGCAGAGTTAGGTTTTTCAGAGTTATACTGTCACTTTTTAACTATAATGATTTAAAATGCACTATATGAGTATTGATACTATAATTGGTCCAAGTTTCTAGAAGTACAGTATATGTCCTGTAAACAATTCTTGTTTAAATCGTGTTTTTGGTAAAACCTTAAAAAGCAAAAAATCTGTAGTGTCTGTAACCGTGTGAAATTCATGTTGCATTATCTTAACAATTTTGCATTTTAGAATAATACACTTTTTCAGGTTTATGTCTTTTCATGTGAAACTTAAACTGGCCAAGTTTCATCTGAATGACAGTTAAGATCAGTAAAGGGTTTAAATTCCAAAACGTTACAAACACTAAAACATAAAAGGGCGTGAAATTTTATTTAGCAATTGTGCCAACATTGTGTATGCATGTCAACAAAACACGAGGCATGGCTTGGGAGATAAGGAGCGTTATGTATTATAATAAATGGTGTTTTATGATCCTATCTAAAAATGAACTTTTTCACCTGGGTGAGACACTTTTTAGCACCGACACCAAGTTTTAGTCGAAAAGGATTGGTAATAACCTAAAACTAAAATAATACAATCAAGAATTCTAGGGATCTGGCCTAATGAACAAACTACATAGACTGTACATCTTCGAAAAACAAACAAATGCACAAATGTACTAAATGTAATGAGGTGTTTGGCCGGTAGTGAATACAGACAGAACGGCTACGAGGTCAGTATCAGATCAGTATTGGATTACGATTGTGTAGTTTATGGATCAGCAACAAGAATGATAGAGGGAAAAAGATGAAAAGTTACAGGACAGCTGCCACGTACTGTACCTCAGCTCCTGGATGTTTACAGCACAGGGGACGGGAACGGCCCGGGTTTCTGACTCCGATTCTCCAACCGCACAACAACTGTGACCTTTAATCTTCAGTGCCAAAGCTCAGGACCTTAATGCTGCTATGAGAAACAGTAACATGTCAATCATGCCTTAGTACCTGCAGTAATAAATAATGATACATTTATCATAATATTGCAGAGCACAGTGAGGGAGAGAAGGGGGTAATGCATGCAGGTAAGAGTAATGAAGAAGAAATGTAAGGAAAAACTCAAGAGTTATAAAATGAGATCTGACTCATGGACACTGGAGAGGCCATGTTGTGACGTGGCAGTGTAATGCACTGGGGTGTGTGAATAGTCCCTGCTATTTCTAAACCCCTCCATTGTGCCTGGCATGACGAAACAGAGGGTTTGCACGGAAATCTCCGATGAAATAATGAACTGAATGGTGATGAAACAGCTGGAATACCTGCAGCAGCTGGAGGCTCAGTGTCCTGCCTGGTTCCACCAGCGCGCGTGCGTTACTCGGCTTCCTGTTTCCCGGGAATAAACTGTCCGAAATTCATAACAAACTCACAATCTCTACACTTAAATGCGTCTCGGAAATGCTCCGCTCACTATCTCGTACTGACGAGCCTCAGAAGAAACCTTTACGGCCTATTAGACAGACATCACGCTATCAGATCAACAAACCCACGTGTTCAAGCAGCCGCGTGCGCACGGACCGTACCACTGTCGGCTCCAGCGGAGGGGGGTTTCACAGTGTGTGTGTGTGTGTGTGTGTGTCGACACCTTTAAATGACTCCTTCATGATCATGGCGTCTCACATTAAACTATATACGTTTTATGGATTTAATTATTAAATATGTGTTAAATTAAACCTGAGACTGTAACAACTAATAAACCTGAAATTCCCCTCTTTTTTTCAGTCAGCGACCCTTTTAAAGTTCGAAACGACTCTTCTCACAGTGAGTCGACTCGCAATGATTCGGTTCAGTTCAATGCACCAAGCACAAAAACATTTCTACACTAAATTTATCAGGACTTTACACTTGGAAAGTATCCTGTTTTATGGAAAACATTAAATGCCACAAAAACTGTTTAATGATAATGTCTACATTCATGCATCCAAAATTATTTTTTAAACAGTTAATTATAATTTTATATTTCTTTTACCATTAAAAACCTGAATAAATTTCACCTCCAGGGTCGATTCCCACCTCTGGTCTGCGTGCATGAAGTTTGCCTGCTCCTGCATGCGTGGTGGGTTTCCTCCAGTTATTCCGGTCATGCACACAGACGCGAGGCGGGAATCGAACCTGAACTCTGGCGGTGCAAGGAGTCGGTGCTAGCCACTACGCCGCAATGTAGTGGTTAGCACTGTCGCCTTGCACCTCCAGGGTCCGGGTTCGATTCCCCGGCCAGGCTTGAGTCCCGGCCAGGCTCAATTCCCGTCTCTGTGTACCATGAGTTTGCATGTTCTCCCCGTGCTTGGTGGGTTTCCTCCGGGTACTCCGGTTTCCTCCCACAGTCCAAAGACATGTAGGTTAGGCTAATTGATGTTCCCAAATTGCCCGTAGCGTGTGCTCTGCGATGGATTCGCACCCTGTCCAGGGTCTGCCCTGCCTCATGCCCTAAGCCCAGGTCCCTGCGACCCTGAATACAGGATAAAGCGGTATAGAAGATGAGTGAGTGAGTGTTGGTAGCCTTTTGGCTGCTTCTTTTAAAGGATCACCAGGAAGGGTATCCGGTGTAAAACCTGTACCAAGTTGTTGTGCGGATCGGCTGGTCCGCTGTGGCGACCCCTCGACAGGAGCAACAACATACTGTAAGTGCACAGTGACAGCTACATCTCCACAATATCACAACAACTTGGCACAGGTTTTCACACCAGATGCCCTTTTTGATGAAATAATGAACTGAATGGTGATGAAACAGCTGGAATACCTGCAGCAGCTGGAGGCTCAGTGTCCTGCCTGGATTCACCAGCGCGCGTGCGTTAATTTTATCATTTTATCTTATTGTCCTTTGAGACACAAACTTAATTCCGTTAAAATTAACGAGGAGGAATTTTTTCCCGTAAGAAACGAGAGTTAAGCCTCTCATACGGACCTAATTAATAAAGCTGTGTGGGAATCTTTCCTGAAAAGTCAAATAAAATAAACAGCTTTATGCATATTTAGGTATATATATATATATATATATAAGTGGCACAGAAACAGAAGAGTTTGAATGAGACTACTAGAGACAGGAGCAACAACATATTTACTGTCCATCACATTATTAATGCTGAATCAATAGTGCTGAACCCTCAACAGAAGAAATGTGAATTCATGAATGAGCGTAATCTGGGATCACTTAAAGCTCTTGGTGAAGTTGCATCATAAAACAAATCAGAGCTATGTTTAATAGTGAAGGTAAGAGCAATTTTAATATGCACACACAATGTGATGAGAACTCACAGGTTTGGGACTAAACAGCTGTGCATCCATAATAAAACCACCTGTTAGTGAGACTCATCAGGGAGAAAAAAAGGCTTCAGATTGTTATGGAGCATAAAGTATGGAAGCTAATTAGCATAATACCTATTTGAATTAGATCAGCCTTTGACAAACACATTTTAAATTGAAATGTAAATACTACTGAATTTGATTGAAATATTGAAATCGAGCAATCGAGCCAGGATGGAATCCATCTGTCAGTCACGTGACCCAGGGAATTAGACATCTTTGACTCCAAATGAGTCTAGCTAGAAGACAGAACACACCTGCAGGGGAAAGTGCTTCATCGTGATGGAGGAGGGCAGCGGCGGTGGCAGTGCACCTGCAGTGTGTTATATTAATTATATACTGTCAGGTATTCCAGTCATTTTACTGTGATAAAGGAATTTAGTTAAAGTTTAGTTAAAGTTGGGCTAGCTAGCACGAGACCCAAACTGATGTTTGTTTCACACACGCACGCACGCACACACACACACACACACACGCACACACACACGAGAGAGAGAGAGATCCACAGTGGTGGCCAAAAGTATTGGGACAGCATACACCATGTATTCCCAAGTTGTCCCACAACACCTCACTCCTCCGCTCCCTGCAAATGACCCAAATGACCCAAATGAGGATGGGTTCCCTGCTGAGTCTGGTTCCTCTCAAGGTTTCTTCCTATTACCATCTCAGGGAGTTTTTCCTTGCCACTGTCGCCCTCGGCTTGCTCACCAGGGACAAACTGACCATTTTGATTCATACAAATTCACATTTCATACAAACCTAAATAATTCTTTTGACTATGTAAAGCTGCTTTGCGGCAATGAAAATTGCTAAAAGCGCTATACAAATAAAATTGAATTGAATTGAATTGAATGTCCGTACAGCTGAGACTTTGACTTTAAACGACGACTCAAGACGCATCTGGATCTCCAGTACTTGGACTAACCCAGCCCAATAAAAAAAAAAAAAAAAATCTTCCCAGTTGTTTTGGAGTAATGGCACTTAGTTATTAACCTAGTTAACCCAGTGTTAGTATTGTGGCGTGGGCGGGGCGGCGGCTGACGACCAGCATGCCTTGCGGGAATGTCGGTGTGTTCACCATGATGGGGAAAGGTGTTTGGGTTAGTGGCTTCGGCCCTGTTGTGTGTGAGGGGGGTGTGACGTGTGAAATGTGCTCCAGTTCAAGCTAGTGCTGAATTGGATGTAGGCTCTTGAGTGAAGGTGCTGCTCATGCCTTACATGCTGTGTGCTTAATAAAGTACTCCCAGCCATTGCATTGGGTAGCAAATAAGCTCACTCGTCTCTCCAGCATTCTTCCCGGCGTAAAAACGCTACATTGGTGTCAGAAGTGGGATGGAGAATAACGGGTTCGAGCGCACAAAGGAGGACCTTCTAAAAATCCAAGCGGGCCGCCGAGTAGCGGAGCGACTACTCGCGCAGAAACAGCGCTTTCCTGGCGGAGCTAGCGCGAGCACACCACGTCAACCAACACGGAGCGGGAAGCAGAAAATCCCGGCGCTGGATCTCGGGGCGGAGGCTGGCGCTGCGCAAGCGCCGGAGCCAGCTACAGCTCCGTGCGCCGTTAGCAGGCAAAGCGACCTGCCGCTGCGCGAGGCCGAGCGCGCTGAGCCCATATCGGCGGCACATCGCGGCGGAAGAGTCGAGCGACTGCCCGCAGCTCAGTGGCGCTCGGTTCGTGAACCTAGCCGGGGACAGGGCTACCCGTCGCGGCTAGGCAACGAGCAGCTCTCCGACGTTTCGCGGCGAGGCGATGGCGCGGGTGACCGTAAGGAGGCGCTGCGCGAGGTCGAGCGCGCTGAGGCCATAATGGCGGCACATCACGGCGAAAGAGCCGAGCGACCGCCCGCACCTATGGGGCGAAGGGGCGTGGACACTCACAGCCAGCTCGGCTTTCCGATGTCATCTACCGGGTGCGGTTGGCAGGGCGGGCACGAGTTTTGCTCTACCGGGACCGTCTTGCGCCTCACCAGCCGCACGCCGGGGAAACATCAAACTCTGTGGAGGCCGGACCGCCTCAGGACTACGTTCGCGTTCATCCCTCATCTGCCAAAGGACGCCGGCGTTCCCACCGCCAGCGCCGACCGCCTCCCCGCCTACAAGGCAAAGTTCGTCATGGTGACCAGGGACGGTCACAGCTCGGGTGGGGGCAGTGTGGCGTGGGCGGGGCGGCGGCTGACGACCAGCATGCCTTGCGGGGATGTCGGTGTGTGTTCACCATGTTGGGGAAAGGTTTTTGGGTTAGTGGCTTCGGCCCTGTTGTGTGTGAGGGGGATGTGTGACGTGTGAAATGTGCTCCAGTTCAAGCTAGTGCTGAATTGGATGTAGGCTCCTGAGTGAAGGTGCTGCTCATGCCTTACATGCTGTGTGCTTAATAAAGTACTCCCAGCCATTGCATTGGTTAGCAATTAAGCTCACTCGTCTCTCCAAGTAAAAACGCTACAGTATGTATCCAGTGATGTAAACTTTAAAGCACTTTTTGTAAGTCACTCTGGATAAGAGCATCTGCCAAATGCCTAAATGTAAATGTATTATTTTTTTCTGTGCCCAAAATTGTACACTAATTAGTTCAGGTCTGGGTCAAGAGTTGTTCAATAAAATCCGCTGCTTCTGTTAACTGATAGAAGAAATAAGTGGCAGGACTTTTACTTTCTGAAGCCGGGGTGTCCGGCTCTGTACAAAATGCCTAAAGCTCAGGATTTCCCAAGTGAATTGAAAACGTCTGTGGCAAAACACATCCTGCCAAATCTTCCCCACTGTTTAATTCCTGGAAAAAGCAGGTAAGAAAGGTCATAAATGTAGTCTGGCAAAAATGGAGAATCTGCTACTAAAGTGCCCAAAGGCCTTTGTTTTAAAACTTTAGCACTGAGAAAATTTACTTTAGGCTGTGACGTACCCGCATTATTTCATAAAAAACTTTCAGGATAATAATTTATCCAAGTAAATTCTGAAATGACTCACCTTTAAATGTATAGGGCGAGTATTTAAGGGGCAGTCAAACTATATTCAGTTACCCCAAATGCCTAAATTTTATCAAAGACGTGGCGGATCGTAAGACACTAGCAGTTCACTCAGATGCTGCGGCATGAGATCATTTAATGTTTTGTATGTCAAAAGTAGTATGTTAAAATCGATGCAAAATTTTACATGAAGCCAATGCAGTGTGGATAAGATAGGGACGATGTGCTGGTTCCTTCTGGTTCGAGTGAGGACTCTCGCTGCTGCCTTCTGGACTAACTGAAGCTTGTTTATACACCTAATTGAACAACCAGACAGTGAGGCGTTACAATAATCCAACCTAGAGGTGATAAAAGCATGATTAATCTTTCTGCATTGTTCAGTGCCAATTTTGGCAATATTGAATGGTGAAAGGTGAAAGAATGCCATCCTGGTAATATTATCTACATGAGCTTCGAATGAAAGACCGGAATCTAGAATGACACTGAGGTCTTTCACTGTTGTACATGATGGAACAGAAAAGCCATCTAAAGTTACAGTGTGATTTAAAAGCTTGCTTCTAGCTGCTTGAGGCCCTATGACTAGAACTTCTGTCTTATCAGTATTAAGCAGAAGGAAGTTAATTAACATCCACTCTCTTATGTCTTTCACACATTGCTCAACTTTATTAAGCTTTATTAAGCTTTTTTTTTTTTACCTAATCTGGCTTTGCTGAGACATATAACTGTGTTATCAGCATAACGGTGAAAATCCATGCTTACGAATGATGTTACCCAGAGGAAGCATGTAAAGAGAAAAAAACCAGTGGGCCTAAAACCGAAGGCTTTGGAACACTGAACTTTAAAAGTCAGGTTAGTCCCCATTTAAATCTACAAACTGATAACGATCAGTCAAATGGGATCTGAGCCAGGAGAGTGCCGTGCCGTTTCTTCCTACTACAGTTTCCAATCTGTAAAGGAAAATACTATGATGCTACGTCCAAAAACTTTTAAAGTGGCAGTTATTAAAAAATCTATTTTAGACCAGAATGAAATAAGAAATTACAGCCCGATTTCAAACCTTCCGTTTATATAAAAAATATTAGAAAAGGCAGTGTAAGCTTAAATATGCACATTCAGGAAAATTCTGAAGGAATTTCAGTCAGGTTTCAGGCCCCATAATAGTACAGAAACTAGGAATAAAAATGGTCTAGATCATACCTGTCTCATACCTGTTTTGTGCAGTAGATCTAAATGGAGAACCATCTAGTGTAATGCCAGTGAAATATGGGGTCCCACAAGGGTCAGTTTTAGGACCTCTGCTGTTCTCAATATACATGCCTCCCTTGGGTAACATTAGAAGACACGGGATTAGTTTCCATTGTTATGCTGATGATACCCAGTTATTCATCTCAATAAAAGCAGACAAAATACCCAAGTTGTCTAGATTAACAGAGTGTGTGCAAGACATAAAAGTTTGGATGAACGATAACTTTCCTTTACTAAGATAAGACAGAGATATTACTCATCGGCCCAAAAACACACAACAGCTCTCACAATTCAGCCTGCGTTTAGAAGGATGTACTGTTACTACCAGCTTGATAGTGGAAGACCTGGGCGAAATATTAGACATAAACTTGTCCTTTGAATATCACATTTCCAATATCACAAAAACAAAAAAACAGCCTTAGAAATATTGCCAAGCTTAGGAACATCTTATCTGTATCTGATGCAGAAAACCTAGTTCATGCATTCATGACCTCTAGACTGGACTATTGTAATGCATTACTAGGTGGTTGTCCTGCATCCATAATAATCATATAACCCCAATATTATCCTCCCTGCACTGGCTACCTGTTCAGTTTAGAATTAATTACAAAATAGTATTACTTACATACAAGGCTTTAAATGGTTTAGCTCCCACATATCTTCTGCTGATACGCTATACGCACGTTCCTTAAGATCACAAAACTCTGGACTTCTGGTAATTCCCAGAATTTCAAAATCTACAAAAGGGGTTAGGGTGTTTCATATTTAGCTCCAAAACTTTGGAATAGCCTTTCAGACAGTGTTCGGGGCTCAGACACAGTTTCCCAGTTTAAAAGTAGACTCAAGATGCATCCCTTAAATCTGGCATACACGTAACTCATCCCATTACCTCATACTCCAGTATATCTATCCTGAATGGGAACTACGCATATTCTCTTCATCTGTTCTTTATTTTTCTACCCATCCCGAGGCATCTGGAGATTGTACCAGCTTCAGTAGACAAAGGCCAACCCTGTGAGGATCCTGAGGCATCCAGAGAAGGACCAGCTCCAGCTGGATTCTGCCTTATGATGGCTGGAGCTACACATCCTGCTCCTGTGCTCCCAGTGATCCAGACCCCATCTGCCCTCTGCACCTACTGACTCGTCCCTGTGCTGAACTGGACTTCATGTTAATTTAAAGAATTTCTGTTATATTGAACTTTCAGCTGCATAACACACATGGTGTTATATCACCTCTATCTGTTATCACCCAGATGAGGATGGGTTCCCTGTTGAGTCTGGTTCCTCTCAAGGAATCTAGGATTCTTTTTGTCATTTGTATAGTGTCGACTGTACAAGCCTCTGGAGACAGTGTTATGGGGTTGATCAGTTGCTCCGGTCTAGACTCAGCATCATTATGTGGCAATAAAAGGAAGTCAGCTGACCACCTGAATGTACTGAATGAGCAGGTTATCACATCTATGGAGGTTTTCCTTCCCTGGTGGGACGGGGCATATTCCAGGACTCAACTGTAAGAGTTGTTATGGGAGTATAAGGAATCATTTTCACATATTAAATGGAACATTAATGTAAATCATAATCAAAGCTAAAGGCAGGCGGACGGAATACCACAATGTAGACTTTTTTTTTTCTTCTGTCAAGCAATGTGCAGTAAATTGTCATGCTGTTCAGTTTTACTGCTAATATATTCTATAGTATATGTTATGTAGAGCTATTTAGATCCATATAGAACTAGGAAAATTTGTTAACAAATATTTCTTAAATATAATGTTAAAAAATATGAAACTTGTCTTTCTTTTTTTTAAACATTCTCTTTATTGAGTTTTTTACATTGGCACAACATTTCAATACACCTCTTACAGATTGTATTTATCTCAAATGGTACAAAAAAAAAAAAAAAAAAATTGGGTCTGGATCCAATGGTTTTCCCAACACCTCGGACAATAATTGAAAAACCGAAATCCAATAGTTACTGATGTTGGGGCAATTCCAAAACATATGACCTAGTGATGCTGGGGCTTGACCACACCTGTCACATTGCGGATCCACTGAAGGAAACATTTTTGAGAGCTTTAGTTTGGATATGTGAAGTCTATGTAAAACCTTAAATTGTATGAGACCGTGCCTAATGCACACTGAAACCGAATGAACTTTTTCTTGTGCTTCATCCCACTGCTTTTCTGTGATATCTATTCCAAGGTCTTTTTCCCATGCCTCTCTTAAATGTTCTAATGAAACGTCACATTCTAGCTGTGATAGTTTATTATATATAATGGATATTCCTCCTTTAGTAAATGGGTATTGCAAAAACACTGTGTCCATTTGTGTGGTTGGCGGCTCGTTAGGAAATGACAAAAAAAATTATTTTGAACAAAACTGCGAATTTGTAGATATTTAAAAAAGTCTGAGTTAGGTAGATCAAATACCTGCTGCAGCTGCTGAAATGATGGAAAACAATTATTAATGTATAGGTTTTGGAAAGAGTTTACACCTTTATCAGACCAAGTCTGAAATCCTGAGTTAGTTTAAACTTGTCTTCCTTTAAGTTTTATGAAAACAGCTCATTCATGTTTTCCATGGACTCCCTCATCCTCCTGAACTCTCAACACCATTCAACTAACCACTGCTTAAGATGCTAAAAATACTCAAACTCCCTTCCCCTACTGTACAAGTCTCCTCCAGAAATTATAGGGCGTGTCCCGGGAGATCATAGAGAGATCCTGGCCAGCTGTCTAATTGTGGATTATGCAAACTGCCCTGTCTCTGCCCTGTGCCTTTATAGTGAAGTTGACATGAATGAGTGATCACATTAATAAGGAGTAGAAACTGTTTCCCTTCATGGACAATTTGTCTCACTGATGGATATCTAGAGTTTTTGTAGTTACTCAGTAACACTTTCTAGCAACATGCAAATCAACAACTCATAAAGCAACCTGATCATAAACAATCATGCCTGTGTTTTATCAGCTTGGAAAATTGTTCATTTAGATTAGTGACTTTGTTTCAAATCAGATTACATTTCAGGACCGGTTCATGCCAGAAAAACAGAATATTTTCAAGTAGTTCACTTTCTTTTTCTTTCCACTGTACAGTTAGGAACAGAGCAGTCATTTAGGTTTGTGGAATCACAGAAAAAAACTGCTAACCATGTTATTACTGCTGCACATTAATCTCTAGTCCATGGTTTTAAAACTACTTAAAGTATAAAAGTAAAAGTAACGTAAGGGGGGATAAAAGCATTAAGGATAAAAGCTTATTCTGTGCCACGGGCCGATATACTGCACTAACACGTCATAAAGAGAAAAGAAAAATGTGTTGTTGTTGTTGTGTTGTATTTTTTAACAGCCATAGTGATTTGGGATTCTGTATATGGCAATTGAAAAAGAATGCATTTTAGTACAATGCAAATACATTAAAGAACCATATATGTGTACTACTGAGCATTAACATGTTTCATGGAGAAGAAGATATAATAACTAGTTGCCTATAAGTATTTTAATGGTGCAAAAAGTCAAACTTTAGAGGCGTGTCATCAGTAACCTTTATTGGAATGTAAATGTACATCCAAGCTTAGCTGCAGGAATCTGTGAGGGCAACATACAAGAAAATTAGTGCACCCAGGGCAGGCTTAGTAACAATTACCCTTGTATGGTTGTCTACAATAAACATTAGTGCTGTCAGAATAAATGATTAATTATATATATATATATATCTTTCCTGTTCCCTTTCTGGTGCTGTTACCTTCCTCGCTGGTGCTTGGTTGTGTTTTTTCTTTGTTTGTTTTTTGAATGACAAGCTGAAATAAAATAGGAGTAACGAGGCTATTTTTAAAATGTAAGGAGTAGAAAGTACAGATAATTGCGTGAAAATGTAAGGAGTAGAAGTAAAAAGTTGGCTGAAAAATAATTAATCCAGTGAAGTATAGATACCCAAAATTTCTACTTAAGTAAGGTAACAAAGTATTTGTACTTCGTTACTTGACACCTCTGTCCCTGCGATGGATTGGCACCCATGAAATTCTGTCCAGTGGTTGATTGAACATGTGGCCACAGTTTGATGCATGCGCAGTTCACCGTAAAAACCAGTGGTTTATAATCTGGCAAAAAAAAAAATGCTCATGACTTTACTTTCACAAAATCTGGCTGAACAGACAGAAATGTTTCTGAGACTGTGTTTCTGGTCCTCCGAAGTGTGAAATGTAATGATAAAATTGAAATATCATATATACACTCACCTAAAGGATTATTAGGAACACCACACTAATACGGTGTTTGACCCCCTTTCGCCTTCAGAACTGCCTTAATTCTACGTGGCATTGATTCAACAAGGTGCTGAAAGTTCTTTAGAAATGTTGGCCCATAT
This sequence comes from Clarias gariepinus, assembly GCF_024256425.1. Taxonomy (NCBI): domain Eukaryota; kingdom Metazoa; phylum Chordata; class Actinopteri; order Siluriformes; family Clariidae; genus Clarias; species Clarias gariepinus. The sequence goes on from NC_071107.1 coordinate 36,457,684, forward strand.
TGATAGGATAGCATCTTGCAGTTGATGGAGATTTGTGTGATGCACATCCAGGGCACGAAGCTCCCGTTCCACCACATCCCAAAGATGCTCTATTGGGTTGAGATCTGGTGACTGTGGGGGCCATTTTAGTACAGTGAACTCATTGTCATGTTCAAGAAACCAAATGATTCGAGCTTTGTGACATGGTGCATTATCCTGCTGGAAGTAGCAATCAGAGGATTTATTCAAGATTCAAAGAACTTACTGATCCTGTTTAGATGGAAGGAGTCGTCGCCACCAGTGGGTACTCACTGGATTAAAGAGGTCTTGTATTTTCTTCATCTAGAAAAGATTCGCTATTCTATAAAAGGAATTGACTACGAAAATTTATGATACCTGGCAACCATTTATAAGCCATTTTGAAAATATAGATGCAAACTAATTAGATCTGTAATAAAATATTGCTTTTTTAGTCTTTGTTTCTAATACTTTCCTTCTCTTCCATTTCTGTTTAATGTGCAATTTATTTATTTTTTTTTCCCTTTTTTCTGCTAACTGGCTTTTTTTTTTCTTTCTTTTTTTCTGGGCTGGGGGGTGGGGTACAGTTAGGAAAAAAATTGTGTACAATGTATGTATGTATATGTAACTTGTTAAAATTTTCAATAAAAAAAACTTTGATAAAAAAAAAAAAAAAAAAGATTCAATCCCAGAGGGAAATTTCTTTGTCCTGGTCATACAGTTGCATTGATAAGATAAGATATTGCACTTGGACTTGGAACTTATCTTGAGTTGTGGGAACAGTAGTGTCCGAAAGTATTATTGAGCATTAACTACTGACAGTCCCTATCCCTTAGTGAAAGCGTTACAGAGATGAGTTGTATAGTTTAATGGTCGTTGGGAGAAAAGATCTCCTGTGGCGCTCTGTAGAACATCTGGTCATGATCAGTCTCTGGCTGAAAATGCTCCTTTGGACGGAGAGAACACTGTGTAGCGGGTGAGAAGGATTGTTCAGAATTGTGTGTAATCCTCCTTCTTGCCACAACATCAACAGAGTCTAGCTTCATGATCCGGCCCTCTTAATGACCTTGTCCAGACTGTTTTTATGTGCTGCTTTCATGTTGCAGCCACAACAAACAACAGCATAGAAAACGACACTCGCCACAACAGATTCATAAAACATCCGAAGAATGGTATTGCAGATGTTGAAAGACCTAAGCCTTTTCAGAAAGTACAACCCGCTTTGTCCTTTCTTGTAGAGTGCCAATGTGTTAATTGACCAGTCCAGTTTGTTATCCAGATGCACTCCCAGGTATTTATACTCGGAGACCATGTCCACTGTCTCTCCCTGGACAGATATCAGAGTCACAGGGGTTCCCCTTTTCCTGAAGTCGACCACCAGCTCCTTCGTTTTCTTGATGTTGAGTTGTAGGTGATTACGCTCACACCAGAAGACAAAGTCATCCACCACAGACTGGTACTCGGAGATGTCACCGTCCTTAATACATCCCACCACGGAGTCGTCAGAGAACTTCTGTAAATGGCATGATTCTGAGTTATATTTAAAGTCAGAAAAGGATGGGTACATGGTGGTAATAAAGGGATGGACATGGTCAGAAACAATGCTCAGGTATACCATGGCATTTAAACGATGCCCAATTGGCACTAAGGGGCCTAAAGTGTGCCAAACAAACATCCCCCACACCATTACACCACCACCACCAGCCTGCACAGTGGTAACAAGGCATGATGGATCCATGTTCTCATTCTGTTTACGCCAAATTCTGACCATTTGAATGTCTCAACAGAAATCGAGACTCATCAGACCAGGCAACATTTTTTGGAGATGAGTGATACCCGGTGGGGTCTTCTGCTGTTGTAGCCCATCCGCCTCAAGGTTGTGCGTGTTGTGGCTTCACAAATGCTTTGCTGCATACCTCGGTTGTAACGAGTGGTTATTTCAGTCAAAGTTGTTCTTCTATCAGCTTGAATCAGTCGACCCATTCTCCTCTGACCTCTAGCATCAACAAGGCATTTTCGCCCACAGGACTGCCGCAGACTGGATGTGTTTCACTTTTCAAACCATTCTTTGTAAACCCTAGAAATGGTTGTGTGTGAAAATTCCAGTAACTGAGCAGATTGTGAAATACTCAGACCGGCCCGTCTGGCACTAACAACCATGCCACGCTCAAAATTGCTTAAATCACCTTTCTTTTCCATTCTGACATTCAGTTTGGAGTTCAGGAGATTGTCTTGACCAGGACCACACCCCTAAATGCACTGAAGCAACTGCCATGTGATTGGTTGATTAGATAATTGCATTAATGAGAAATTGAACAGGTGTTCCTAATAATCCTTTAGGTGAGTGTATATGATATATGTGTACATGTATATTCTTTTATATTATATATTTACAGATAATTAGGCTGGGGTTAGTGTGAACATCAGAGCTCTGGTATTATACTTTGATAGGAAGATGAATTGAAAGTAATTTGGCAATGTAACAGATATTTACAGATGTGTGTATTTTAAATTGTTTAAATGGTCCTTTATTAGTATTATAGTTTTATTGCTTTGGTTCCAAAAGTGTATGATTAATTTTCATTGAAATATTGAGAATGTTGCTAAAGAGTTTCGTACAGTGAGTCATATATCGATACAGTGAGTCAGAACTCACTCACACACACACACACACACTCGCGCGCGCTTGGAGAATGACGGAAGCGCGCGGTGGATAATCCCACACCGGGCTGCAGTGTTAACTCGTGTGTAGTAGGTCTACCATGCTGCTGATGAGATGGACCTCTCCGTTCTGCTCCTGTCTGTCCTCACTACGTGTGCAGGTAAGAGACAAGACTTTCCCTCCTCATGTTCTTGTTCCTCACCTCGAAATGTGCACGCAGTCTGCAGTTAGTTACTTACAGTCCGTGCAAAAAGAATCTCTGCATTTCAACAAATATTTTATACTGTAGTATTAAAAGAATGTACAGATTGGTTAAAAGTAAACAGTAATAGCCAGCACTGAGGCGCGCGCGTCTAGCTGCGCACTGTCTTACATAACGCGCGCGCTGCGGTGACATAATTTGCAAAAAAAAACATTTAATGCGCGCGGGGAAAACCGCCACGCACACTGTGTTATAAATATCTCTCCCCTACTATACTACTATTAAATATCTCTCCCCTACTATATGTGAGGAAACAAAGTGGGGAGTCCAGTTATCTGTTTGCTTTAATACATATTTTGACATTTTCCTCCAAGCTATACTGTAAATATGTATTGCAGGAAGTAAAACTCATACAGAAAGAAAGTGTAAACTCATACAGAAATAGAAGAGAGGACATTTAGACACCAGAAACCACTCTGAGTGAAAGTCAAGTTATAAGCAGTTCTGTTTTGGATAAAAAAAAAAACTTTTTTTTTAACCTTAAATGTGATTTCTTTGTGTTAGACAGAGAGTTTTGCTGTACAGACAGACATGCACGTGGACTTCAACCTGAAATAATATTAATATCACTGATTACATTATAGATCAGCAGATTATTTGTAGCTTTAATCTTTTAACTATTTCTACAAACTCTTGTCTTCTACTATATATATATATATATATATATATATATATATATAGAGAGAGAGAGAGAGAGAGAGAAAGAGAGAGTCATGTACTATACAGAGTCAGCCAAAAGATATTTATGTGTAAAAAAAAATCTGCAAATGAAACATCTACTTTTATGAAATATTTACCTTTATTGCCAACCTACATACTGGCAAATGTATTGGCACACACATTTATCAGCTTTTATAACATTTCAAAGCGTTCTTGTTTATGACAGGAAGATTAATTAAGACTGAATGAAGTCTTTGTTTGAGAGAAGGTGCAGAGTCCATTCCATTCACACACTATTATTCACTTGTGTCCTGTGGAGGGAACTTGTTACTGTAAATTCATCATTCATTGTTGATTTTTCAAGCAGGAACATGTAAGTCTTTTTTTTTTTTTTTTGATTAGTGAAGATATATATACAGTATATATAAAAAAAAAAGTTCACGCTGGACCTGTTTGACGTGACACTTACACACTTCTCAAGTTACCACACAAAAGGATGCATTGTTCTTAGCGGTTGGTGTTTAATTGACACAGAATCGTTAAGCTACAAAGGAGGTATTGATTTATTGTGCCAAAAACTTTGGACAGATGGAATTTTAATTTTACTGACTAATAGACCCGAACTTCACTGCACAAATTACATGTGTGCACTAGGTGTAGCTTTCCCACAGACTAACATGAGAATAGCTAGAACAAAAACCTCCATGGTAGCTTGGCTATTTCTTAAAATCCCTACTAGTGCATTTCATGAAATTGTGATTTTATAAAATTGTTAATATGGAGATGTATGGATACCATGATCCTGATTGAAAACTAGAAATGTTTTTTAAATTTTACCTGCGGCAGGTCTGGACTGCACCTGGGTGGAGAACCATTAGCTCTCCTTGGGTGTCTGGATTTATTTAGCCACAAAAGTGCATCAGCTCTTTTTTTTCACTTCAGTTACCACCATCAGGTTGTGATTCCATAAATTTACTACTGTGCCGTCGCTAACAAACAGATGTAAACCCCTTCAACAACATCCTGTTTGTGGTGGACTTTCATATGAAGTCACATAGTAAATAAACCTTCATTGTCGCCTCACAAGTTCTGACATAATCCTGATGTAGAGTCTCAGACATTGTATAAATAAGGTCTTTTTTATTATAATATTTTTTGTATAAAATAAAATAGTATTATAATAAAAGGTTCATTCAGTCCTCATGAATGTACAGCACCCCCTACTGTAATCTGTTTCAATACGATACCACTCAGTTTAATCTTCACCTTCACACACCCCTTCAGTGTAGTTCGCCTTTAAATAAAGAGCCCATGTTTTGTGTTTTTATGAAGGTAAAACAGGAGCAAAACCCGAGAGCTTGCAAATTTGAATGTGAGAACTTGTAAAATTAATATTTGTATTTGTAAGTTGAAATTTATACTCACAGCTCTGATGTGAAAAGCTGCATCTATCGATTTGCACACATAGACAATACTCACATATTAATAATCCACTATCTTTAGGATAGAGCCCTGTAGGGGAAGACAGTTATATTAAACCACAGCTGCATTTTAATGAACTAAATTCTGTCTGTAGTACAATCCTACATTGTAGACAGCTGTTGCAGCGCGAGGTGTAGATACAGTAAGATGCAGGAATCACTGCATGAAATTTATGAAACTTTTTACAAGCAGGTTTGTAATAGAATTCTGTCTGTAAGTCAGTATGTTTACTGTTCATTTAAAGCTTTTTCTCCCTTATAGCTTTGTTAAAGATTATTTAAATGTAGATATGATCACTAATTATAAAAGATTTTGATGCATCATGTCGCATACGTCCATTATGGATATAAAAAGCCAACGGCAGTTCTTTCAGCCTTCAATAGTTCATTAAAATGCAGCTGTGGTTTGATATAACTGTATTATTCCCCTACAGGGCTCTATCCTAAAGATAGTGGAGTGTTAATATGTCTGGCTGTCTGGATAAATAATAGACAACTCAAAACTGTTCCCCACTCATATTCCTCTGGGACATAAGGGTAAACCATATAAACACGTTTTTTGAGGTCTCGGGAGAATAGAGTAAATTGACCGATAGCGCCATCTGCTGTTTCGGAAGAGGAAGTTGCTCCATTGCATTTGTGAGAACATAGGTTGGCGCATTTGTGAGAAAGTCGAAAACCTTTTTTCTTTGCAAAGCAGATTGTGTTTGTTTGCAAAACGCTGCATTTGTGAGAAAGTCGATTTTTTTTTTTTTCAAAGCAGGTTGTGTTTGTTTGTTAAATTTTGGCACATCATTAACTTCATACTTTTGCTACTCATTTTGCGATATTCCTGTAGCAAAACTCACTTGTGCACTTGTAAACGCGAACTTGAGAGAGCAGAGTCGGGGGCGGGGCTGGGTGGAAATGAAGTCATTTTATTGGTCGATGCCTCACCAATGAACAACGCCAGCCACAATGCAAACATTTGTATGCATATGTATCAGCTATTCGACCCCCACCACCGAAACGGCGTGAACTGCTCTGTGTATTCTGTGACGTCATCGCGCACAAAACGTCCCACTTCACGGCCCCACTGGTCTGGCTCCAACCAATTAAACGACATTGCTGCGCTTTTACTGGTATATAAAATCCAGTAAAACTAATGATATTTCATAAAAAATATTTTCCAAGCGTTTAAAAACAAAAGAGCTGATACATTTGCATACAAATGTTTGCATTGTGGCTGGCGTTGTTCATTGGTGACCAATAAAATGACTTCAAGCTCTCGGGTTTTGCTACTGTTTTACCTTCATATGTTTTTATGCTGCTTACTGATTTCTCAGTTGTGACTGAACCCAGTGAAGTGGTGTTAGCGCTCAGTGCTACGTGTTAGTGCAGACGTTTAGCTTATGCTGAGCCTTTTTTGGATTATAAAGTTGTTTTTTGGATTATACTGTTGACATTCTTAATGCGTTTATTCAGTTTTTACCCTGTTATTGTGTCTGTGAACTGTTTAAAAGCCTACATGAACAGCTTCGGGCATTACAGTAGCTTCTTTTATGTTAAGGTTCTCTAGTAACAGAGTGCTTATATTTACAACAGAAATTTTGGGCTGTGTTTAGACGTAAACGTACAAATTTCATAGCAACTGGGAAAAAAAAGAAAACATTGGGCTTCAAAGCATAAACACACAGGGAAGTCAGCAGGTGTGGATTGTGGGGCTTGGTGCTGTAAATCCACATCAATCCCATTCTGTTTTTCTTGGTTGCTGAAAAACACTGATTTTGCATAACCCAGTTATTATGGTAGACCAATACAGATATTAGGTTTGGCAAACTACTACTGCACACAGTCCAGCTATATTATTTTCTTATTAGTACTATAAATATTAAACGAACTGAACAAATATTGGGTTTGTGTAGGCAATGGATCCAACAGCATGAACATGAACAGCATGATAGATAAATTGTGTAGTCAAGGGGTCACCACAGCAGACAACTGAGCCATCAATGCTCACTGTAGAGCTTATGTATAGTCGGTAAACATGACATGCATGTGAGAGATGATAAAAATGACCAGAAAACCATGAGATAAAAAAAATCAAAACGACCCCCCCAAGTGGTGCAGCGGTAAAATGCCCGACCTATCTTCCGGACATCACAGGTTAAATTTCCTGCGTGATGTTGTAGCCTCTCACAGCCTGGGGACCTAGAGAGAGCGAGTTGGCCGAGCCATCTTAGAGGGGCGGGGTTAGAGGCGCTAATCATTGGCGTCTGTGACTCATGCAAGTGGAAGAAACGAATAACCTCTGAGCGGGTTACACCGTTCCCAATGGTGCGTGAGCGAGCGAAACACATGACAGTCTTCCGCCCGACTGTTAGACGTTAATGTTAGACGTTAGGGCCAGGGGTAGCTCAGTGGTTAAGGCATTGGACTACGGTTCGAAAGATCCCAGGTTCAAACCCCACAACCACCAAGTAGCCACTGTTGGGCCCTTGAGCAAGGCCCTTAACCCTCAACTGCTCAGATGTGTAATGAGATAAAAAATGTTAGTCGCTCTGGATAAGAGCGTCTGCCAAATGACTAAATGTAAATGTTGGAGTGCCCTAATGAATGTTGGGAATTGGACACGGCTAAATTTGGGAGAAAATCTGGGAAAAAAGGTTATGAAAGTGACCAGATCTACGCGTAATGGCATTTTGTGTAAACCTAAGAGTAAATAAGCACAACCTGAGGCTAAAAGATAAGAAAGGTATGCGGGTAGCATCGTTATGTATCTAGCAGAAAAGGCTTAAAGCTAAAGCTCCCTTTCCACATTCCATGCCCCATAGAGAGGTGCTTAAATGCCAAATCACTCTGCGGACAAAAGATTTGCTGAATCTGTCAGTTAATCGGCTTTGTGACGGAACTCATCCACGTAAACACCCCTGGCCTTCGCCATAAGCTCTGTGTGGTGGGTGGCTGTGGTTGGCCAAAGTGGACAGCACATTTGTTCACGTCCTCCTCTCCAATGCTGCCTCCTGGAGGTCACAGCTTCTGAGATGATGCTTCTCCCCAGCACTCTATTGCACAGAAGAGTACATCAGCAGTTAAAACCATTAGCAGGAGCTTTAGACAGATGGTAAAAGATATCCAGAGTGTTGAGAAAAATAAACTCTGAAGGTGTTAACGTTCTAGGTGTTGCTGTGTTGATGCTCAAGTGCGAATTGTGTTGTTTGCTATGTAGTTGGGTACAGGTGTGTGTTAGCCAGCTACCGAGCTTTGTCTTTTCTGTACTGTCCAGCTCAGTGTTGGTAAGGCAATGTTACCCCGTGGGTATCGAAACTCTTATCTTCTTGTTGATGCTAAAATGAGGAACTCTGGGACTCTGGAACAAGCAAGCTATAGCTATAGTTAACAGTTGTTTAAAAACTAACAAAATGTTTTGTCTGTAACTATCAAACGGCTGCATGGCATCACCACAGAGCCACATTTGATCCTAACAAGCTTCTGAGATACTGTAACACAATACTGGCAGTTTGATTACAAGTGGGTCCTAGAGAGCTGTTTGATCAGTTCATGCGGTTGTTCAATTCCTGTTTGAAAATATCTACAAGCATTTATTTGGTATGAGCTACCAGGACGCTCGTATAAAGTTCTGCACAAAAATATTTAGATAGCATGTCTCTTTAAAGCCTGAGCCAGTCTACAGTGTTTATTCCACTGATGGGTTTATTTCTGCCCAGGCCACCATTTCCATTATGTTCACAGTTTATCACAGGTGGGTTTTTTTTTTTTTTTGCTCTGTTGATCTCTGTGAATTTGCTCTAACTTTAAATGGAGCTCAGACAATACTGTAATCTAATGAAATAATAAATCCATTCAAGTTGAAGCACATGTTCTGCTTTATTTTATCTTAGTCCTGTGTGCTGATTGCATTTGGCTGCTTTTTAACGACATCCTTATCTCGAGAGTCATGACTTACATAAGTCATGCTTTGAAATCTTTCCAATTAAGTAAATCTTTATACTGGATGATCAGGTTACTGTTAAGGGCTTTAAGATGAAGGAAAGCATCAGTTGTTTTAATCTAATGCGGGCAGCTTCGGGAGGGAAAGAAATAATGAGGTAATGTGGGGGAATTTAAAACCATTCAAAACAACTCATTCAGCTGCATTTGGACCAACTACACTTGTCTAGTCCTGAAAGGAAAGGTGTACAGGACAGTGGTGAGACCAGCGATGCTCTACGGCTTAGAGACAGTGGCGCTGAAGAAAAGACAGGAGGCAGAGTTGGAGGTAGCAGAGCTAAAGATGTTGAGGTTCTCTTTGGGAGTGACAAGGATGGATAGGATTAAGAATGAGTTTATCAGAGGGACAACCCACGTTAGATGTTTTGGAGCTAAAGTCAGAGAGGCCAGATTGAGGTGGTTTGGACATGTTCAGAGGAGTGATGGTGAATATATTGGTAGAAGGATGCTGAGGTTGGAACTGCCAGGCAGGAGGTCTAGAGGAAGACCAAAGAGGAGATTTATGGATGCAGTGAGAGAGGACATGAAGTTAGTTGGTGTGAGAGAAGAGGATGCAGAGGATAGGATTAGATGGAGGCAGATGATTCGCTGTGGCGACCCCTGAAAGGGAACAGCCGAAAGACAAAGAAGACACTTGTTTAGTCCTGAAATAACAAGGGACTGAACGAGCATCTGTGTGGAACAATCCTTTCTTATGTTGTAGAAAAGAATGCGACATGAGCGTCTCGGGTTAGCAAGGTGAGCGAAAGAGGCCGTTCGATTGTCCACGGGTTCCCCAAGGTTGTGTGCAGTGACTGAAGGTGAGGTCATTGTTATCGTGGCGAATATCAGATCCTGACAAGATGATGGATCACTTTAAGGATCGGAACGAACAGAAGTGGAAACAAAGTTCAAGATGAGGCGTCTGCTAAATATGCTGAGATAAAAGATGAGACATGAGTGTCTCAGGGAGAGAAGGATGTGATGAGCTTTGTATCATCCGGCTTGTTTGGGCTGCAGAAGATTTTCAGATGTCAAATTGGCACATGGTGTTGTTAAACTACGAATACACTAAGGAACTTCCATGGTAAAAGATTCGGAAAAGACTATGAGTAACTTCACATAACTGACTGTCCTATGAAGTAATCTTTCTAAAGTCTCCTTAAATTGGACACGTAAGGACTGCGTCAGATAATGAAGCACAGGACATGGGACTGACGCCAATTGCCCAATTCTCATGAGTGCAAGAACAAACTTTCAAAATGACTAAGAGAAAACAAAGGGAACGAAAAGTCAAAGAGTGTTTTAATCACATACTTGTTGATTTGAGTCAGACCCCTCATATAGATACAGACTTTTTTTTTTTTTTTTTTTTTTTTTTTCTTTTTTTTAAATTTAGTCCTGTCCAATTCTTTTTCCGATTTTCTCCCCAATCTAGTCGTGGCCAATTCCTCCCCGTCACCAGGGGGCTCCCACATTAAGGCTACCACAACCACTCAGTCGGGAGGGCGAAAGCTATCCCGTGTTTCCTCCGAACCACGTGACGCGAGCCGACCGCATCTTTTCGAACTGCTCGCTCACGCACCGTTAGGGGCGGAGTAACACACTCGGAGGAAAGCGCTAGCCGCCCCTTCCGCGTGCGCGAGCTTACAGACGCCCCTGATTGGCTGTAGAGCCGTGATTAATGCGGGAGCCCAAATACCTCTCATCCCGCCCCCCTGAGAGAGCCCGGCCAATCAGCTCTCTCTGTGCCTCCGGCTGTGAGAGGAAAACAGCATCACCCGGGGTTCGAACCAGCGATCTCCGGATGATAGGGCGAGCGCTTTACCACTGCGCCACTCGGAGGCCACAGACTTCTTTTTTGATCAAAGTTTTTAACATTCATTTTCAAACAGAAAGAACCAGAAAAAGAAACACAGCACAAAAAAAACACCACAAAACCAAACTTCCCATCTCCCCAACAGCAGACACTAGAGTTCTGTGCCAACTTATGAGCAAGTTCCTGTGTCCTGTGTCCTGTGTCTTGTGTCCCGTGCTCCTGTCCTGGCATCTTTCAGTCTGTTGATGATTACTTGATAAAAAAAAAAACCCACACTTTGTCAATAGTGATGTTTTAACCTCAATTCTCTTAACATTCGTTTCTTTAACAGTAGATTTAAGTATCTTAAATTTCATCTCAAAAGTGAATCTTAAAGATTAATAGATAAAATATTTATACATAGAACTTCATAAAATAGCTAAATAAGATCAGGTTGCATTTATAGAAAAGCAAATCAATACCCAAATCCCAATAGAACTATATTATTATCATTTAAATGTAGATTGGGTTCAAGCTTTGAACCTTGGGTTGGGTTTCACTACCCTCCAGCACTAGGTTCGGCTTTGGTGCGCATCTTCCAGCACTGTTCCAGCACCTGTTCCAGCATTAAATTACCTCTGAAAGGACTCCTTTCACCTAAAAAGCTCAACTTTGGTTTGGGGCTCTAAGGGGCTGCTTGGGTTTTGAGAGTGCAGAAGCTGGCTCACAATGGAAGCCATTGTGGTCGACTTCCCCCTCCACGTAGAGAGAGGTAGGTGGGTGCTGGGCCGTTGTTGGTTTTGTAGGCAGGCATCAGGGTTTTGAATTTGATGTGGGCAGCTACAGGATGCTAGTGCGGGAAGAGGAGAAGTGGGGTGCTGTGGGAGAACTTGGGAGGGTCCCTGCCAATAAAAGGCACATATTTACTTAAAACCCAAACATTTCCTGTTTTCCTTTTTTTCCGTAGAGCTCAGCACTTAGAGTCAGAAAGTAGAACAAGAATAAAGATGAGGATTGTAGTAATGGCAACCACCTGCACATATGTGAGAAAAGATATTTAACAGTGTTAGAGGAATGGAGTAAAGGAGTTGCAAGGACCCTAGCGTGTATTCTGGGGCATGGAAAACATCGTACCCAGAGGCATGGACCACAAGCTTAAATCAGGCAACACTTACTGGAAGTAAAAGAACCGGCAAGAGTTCTCAAAACCTGAGGACGCAAATCATGTGTCGAAACAAACAAACAAAAGACCCAGTAATTTACGCTTTGAACAAATCTTTTTTTAGGAGCCACCAGACATGTAAGATGCCATGCAAACCTGGAACTGATACAAACTCAAAACAAGTGCATGTGATTACAGGTGTGTGTGAGCTGCGCCGGCCGCTAGGCAATATGGCACACGCATCTTTCTCCATACAAAGGCAGAAATGTCTTTTTTATTAAAAAACTATTTACACAAAATCTATAACGAAAAGGAGGTTGTATAAGGTCAGGTTGTTGAAGTAGGTGAATAGGCAGTCTGGTTTGGGATCCTGTGGAAGTCTAACACTAAGGGAACTTTAAGGAATGTGGGGGAATTTAACCAACCTGATGCATAAAGGAGCAGCTCTGGTTTCTGAGACTGTTTTGAAGTAGCCCAGGTAAGTTCTTCTAGCAGACTGAGCATGTGATGTCTTGCCCATTTGGCAAATGAAGCTCATGGATGCATTCATAAGGGAATAATGAAAAAGCGTGGCCTTTGGGTATTCATCTCTTCATTTGTGATGATAAAAAAAAAAAAAGCAATCACTTTTTTTTCATTTCCTGACATTCTGTGATTGATCAGGGCTTGTTGTAGCACGCTACCCAGATTGTACTGGTGCACCTCAAGGACATGTGGAGGCAAATCTGGCGTGTGTACAGATCACATATACAGTACAATAGGGGCATGAGGCACAAAGTGTGTACACAGGGTGTACAGGATAAGAGTTAGGGACACTGGCAATGCGCTGAGACACAATACCTAATGTCACGTTTTATAAATCCCTGTGCAGTCTTTTATTTGCTCTCTTTATACATAAGGAATTTAAATAAAACAGTGAAACTAGACGGTATGAGAGGCTCGGCACGCACGAACAAACCGCACACTGATGACCAGCTGAGCTGCAGAATAAAGACATTCAGACCACAAGCTTGTTCCAGTTAAGTTTCTATTTGTAAAGAGTTAAGAGTCTTTATTTACTTTATTTACTCATCATGCAAGGTGAATAAAGAGACAGCTGTTATATAGGAAGTGAGCACAAGAATTAGGCCTTGTTTACACAGGTGTTAAAATCGAGCGTTTTTCTTGCGTTAGTAGCGTCCGGTGAGCGCGGATCAAGCGCAGAGTGTTTTCTACACATAGGAGTCAATGAGAGTGTTCACACGGGCTTTGGTGACGTGCGTTTGTCCGGCTGCACGTTTATACGGCATAAAAAAAAACGTTGCATGAAGTTTTTTTGGGGCGGCCCCAACGAACGCAAGGAAACCGCTTCTAGTGCGTTTTCTTCACGTTCATTTTACGCTACGGAGGACCGGATATATCCCATGATCCTACATGCTATACATAGGGAAATGCGGAAAAAGGCAAAATAAAATAAAATAAATTGTTGAAAAACATACGCGGAAATTTCATTCATACTTCAAAAAACACAGATTAGACTTTCTCCTCCTCAAATGTTGATTTCTTCTCTTCCCCTCTTCTGGCACTGTGTTTATCCAGATTTCATTCTTTCTCCCTGTTTTTGGATATTATTGACCTAATATTAATATTGATAAATAATGTTAATTTAAACAGTGTTGGGGAAGCTACTCTGAAACTGTAGTTTGACAAGCTACAAGCTACTCGTAAGTTAAAGTAGTTAAACTACAGTCAAGCTACCCTTTTGGAAAAGTAGTTAGCTACACTACAAGTTACTATCAAAAAGTAGCTAGCTACATTGAAACTACTTTTGATTTTTTTGAACAACGTATATTATAAATAAATGTTGGAAGTTATGTGAATGTTAAACAGCATAACTGCTATTTGAAAAATGCACGTTAAACTCGCTCACATGCAGTTCAGCTGCTCTGAAACCAGTCACAACAAATCTATACAGCAATTTAATTAGATCAAAGCCTTTGTCGTGCAATAAAAAACTAAGATTACATTTTTTGTTCAACTGACAAACACGATGGCGCAAACGTTAACGTTAGTGGTCTTTTATGTTCATTACCAAACTGGCGGACAGATCATGGCGGGTCATTGTAATTAAATCAGAAATAGAAATTTGATGTAACATAGAGAGCAATAAAGCAGGATAATTAATACATTTAAAATGGCCATTACTCACCTGTATGTGCGTCCTTAAATTTGTGCTTGAGGTCTTCGACGTAGACAGCGTTTTAAACTTTGGTTTGCAAAGATTGCATACAAAAGTGTAACTTTTACTTGTTGTTTCTTTGAGAGACATGAACTTGGACAAATAAGGCCATGGGTAATTAACGTTAGTTGTTTCTCCATCCTCCAAATCTGCCGCCACGTCTTGCTCCATCATGGATGGGTGTGTCAACCCACTTCTGTACGTCAGTGAACCGTTAGCCGCAAGATGCGTGATTAAACAACAGGTGGCGGTAATGGCAAAAAATGAGTTTGTAATCTAACAAGAAGAATATCTTTGCATCGCGCTGATTCGCGCAGCTACACCGCTACTTGCTGCAAAAAGTAGTTAGCTACTGGAAAAGCTACACTGTTTAAAAAGCAACTGAGCTACTGCCAAGCTACTGAAAAATGTAGTTAAGTTAGTAGCGTCGCTACTTGTAGTTAACTACTCCCCAACACTGAATTTAAATATATATTTTAAGTAATTTGCCTTATTGTGTGCATGGTTGGGGTGAATGGTGTAGGTCAAAATACTAATATCTGACCTTGCAAGCTTTGGCTTTAGAGAACTTTGTTATTACTGACTCCATATCCACTGATTTTCTGACTTTGTGCTGAATGGAGAGAACAACACGACAGCAACTCTTGTGACACTGTTGACCTGAAGTGACTTGTGATTATACACAGGAATGGAAAATGGTGTTACCTTTGCCAAGAATCCTGTTCTCCTCCTGTTCTTTCCGTTTTTCTGCACCACGTGGGTAACTTAAAGTCTCCTACTGTTCATTAAAACACTACAACAGAGCTCGCATGGCGTAATAACATTCTAATGCTATTTTAGCAAGTGGATTTTAATCATTTCAGACGTTAGATGTAAGTGCTCGCTAAAAATACTTAGTGATGTCATGGGGCCCTGGCGGTTCGGGACTCTAGGCGCTCGCCAACTTCTGCCTGGCTCAGTAACGTGGCTTCTGCCCGCAGGGTCTCTGTGGGTCTATGTGTGCTGTGGTGTGTGAAAGTAGCAAAATAGAATCTGACTGCTTTTTCCAGCACATTCCACTGATGCTTGTTTAGATTGAATCTGGGGAATTTAAAGCCTGGATCAACTACCATACTGTAGGAACTTTACCTTTCCCTGTTAGGCCCCATATATAGTAATGCACCCATTAGTTCAGCAGTTTGTTCTGCGTTGGGTTTCCTGTGGGATGGGACCAGACTCGTAGGTCTTTACTGCCCGCAGGGTCACGTTTACAGGTAGGGGGTGTGGACTTTACATTGGGCATGATCGCAAGGCTGAGAACTTGAGACTTTTAATGAGGAAAACAAAACATAAACAAAGAAAACTCTCACTATGAAACTAAGAAGGATCAAACAGGGAAACTAGAAGAAAACTAAAACTAAAATATCTTGTGTCTTTGAGCTCGACTACACAAGGAGCTAAACTAAACAAGATTAGGAGCTAAACATGAGAATCACAAACACGGAGTTCAGGGAAGATGGCATGACAGATTATTCACAAAAACGAACTAAACAGGAAGCTTAACATACCATGGAGATATACAGTACCACATACGACTGGGAGCTACAAAGACTAGGAGATACACATGGCTGGGAGATACACAAACAACCTAAAGAAACAGAAACAGAAAAGGAACTGAACAGACCAGGAGTAAAGGGGGAACGGGCATGACGCAGAGAGAATTCTCAAAGGGTAACTCAACAGATGCACGACAAAGGGCCAACTAATATAATAAAACTAATGAGCCACCTTGGTTCAGGCGAGCGCTCCAATTTGTTTCCAAAGGAAACGAGGCCTCCGAGTGGCGCAGTGGTAAAGCGCTCGTCCTATCATCCGGAGATCGCTGGTTCGATTCCCGGGTGATGCTGTAACCTCTCGCAGCCGGAGCTCTAGAGAGAGCTGATTGGCCGAGCTCTCTCAGAGGAGAGGGATGAGAGGTACCTTGTGCACCCACATTAATCACGGCTCTACCGCCAATCAGGGGCATCTGTTTCGCGCACGCGGAAAAGCTAAAAAAAGAGCGGCTAGCTGTGTGACTAAGAGTGACTCAGAGTGTGTGACTAAGCCCCTAACGGTGCGGATAGCAGTTCGAAAAGATGCGGTCGGCTGGCGTCACGCGGTTCAGAGGAAACACGTGATAGTCTTCGGCCCTCCCGGCTGAGTGGTAGTAGTAGCCTTAATGTGGGAGCCCCCTCTAAATTAGGGAGAAAATCAGGGAAAAAAAAAAACACAAAATGGAATCTAGTGGTATTCCGTGACAGTCACGAGGTTACGGTGTATAATTATGGCTTGTGTGGGTTTAGTTATATACAATTGCTGAGATTTAGAGGCACATTTAGAGGCCTAGGGGGGTTTTGGCACAGTGGGTTGAAGGTTCTATTCCCGTCTTAGGTGTGTGTGTGTGTTGGGTTTCAGACAAGCAGATAGGGCTAGTTGATGTTCCCAAATTGTCCGTTGTGTGTGAATCTTGATGACTGGTGTATATCAGACACAAAAATGAGATTATATGTGTTTCTGTGTCTCTGCAGGCTTTAAGGTGAACGCGCCCGCAGGTCGCGTAGTCGCTGTCCGAGGTCAGCCTGCCGTCCTGGGCTGTGAGTTCCCCCCTGACTCCACGCCTGACCTTGCACCTTTGGTTGTCACCTGGCAGCGGGTGGAGGATTCCCGTGTCGTCCACAGCTTCTATTACAAAGTGGATCAGCTGGACTTACAGAACGTGGATTATCGTGACCGTACGTCGCTGTTCGTGTCCGAGCTGCAGAAAGGCAACGCGTCGCTCAGGATCCAGCGGGTGGGGCCGAGAGATGTGGGGCGGTACCTGTGCACCGTGAGCAACTCCAAGGGCACAGACAAAGTCCAGGTGCAGCTCGAATATGGAGGTATGAAGATTCATTCTCGTTCACTCAGTAGAAATGTACTGGCTTTTAACAGACGAGAATGCAGAAATCTTTTCCATGAAGAGATTCTTG
Organism: Clarias gariepinus; assembly: GCF_024256425.1. NCBI lineage: Eukaryota > Metazoa > Chordata > Actinopteri > Siluriformes > Clariidae > Clarias > Clarias gariepinus. The sequence goes on from NC_071107.1 coordinate 36,474,880, forward strand.
GTGACAGACTCACACTAAAGTGTTTACTTTATTCTCTCTAACGGTCATTTATGTAGGATGTATAATACACACAGTACAATTTCTGTCTCCTTTACGTCAGATGTATTAAATCTTAATCATATAAATAGAGTCTGATGAAACATGGCTAGATGTCAGTTTGGCACTGGATGTGCTGCATACTTTTAGCCTTTTGCTATCTCAAGATGTGTGTGTGTGTGTGTGTGTAAGAAAAACTTGAAAAATGACAGTTGGACAAAAACATACTTATCTTGACACTGATTCCTGATAAATTTTTTACTTGGTAAGTATGAAAACTGAGTGTAAAAATAGAAGCCATTCAGTCGACAATACAGATTTAGTTTCATTATTGCAGCCAATGTCAATTATAAATTTCATATCTTACTTTGCGATATGAACTATTATAGCATCGTGTTTAGCTTTGTTCAGTATATTGTTACTCAGGAATAATATTTATGCATATACAATTTATTAAACTTATACTGCTCCAGCATTTAACCAAGAAATATTGAGCAAAAACATTGTGGATAAAATGTGTGTGTTGCCTTTTTCGACCAGAGGTGTTGTCCTGAGGTAGAATAAATAATAGCCATGGGTGCTGTGCCATAACCACTTACTATATCTAGAAATCTTTAATATGTAGCTTGTTGGAAACGATTCACATTCACGTTACTGGTCAAATGTATAAGTCAAACATTATCAGGTAGCTTTGTTTAACTGAACTCTGTGATATCTGTTCCAGAAAAATTAATGCAAAACATGTGTGTGTATATATGTGTGTGTGTGTGTGCGCTTCTATGTTTACATTAGCTTTCTATAAAGAACCACAGCTGCGCATAAACGCGAACTGCTCCGGCGTCACGCTGCATTATGAGACCGAGGGTTTCCCGAAGCCGGAGATCGGGTGGTTTGGGGCACACGGCGAGGACCTCAGTGGCCATACCGAGTTTAGAGAGGACACAGATGGACCAGATGGACCCGTTGCATTATATTATCTAAAGAGCAGCTACGTATCTCCGAGTTCTCCCCTGAACGTCACCTTCACACTAAAGAACCAGCTCCTCAATCAGAATCTGACCAGACCTGTCCGCATCACTTACGGTAATTATACACAACATACTGTAATGCACTGTGGGTTTTCTATCCCAGTTAATGTGAAGCATAAAATCAGATGATTGTTTTGTTAAACTGTAGTGTTTAAATGCAGGGGAAAGATGTTGTTCCTTTTATTTTTACTCTGGCAAACGAGTCTTTACTCTTTTTTTCCCATTGTTCTGCCCAGATGTTAATATTCCCCAGAAATCTGTATTTAATAAAAAAGAAAAAAAGTCTTTAGTTTACCAACAATGTATGGCAGTCTGGCTCTTGGTGAGTTCCAACGATATGACAGCTTAAGATTTATGTTATATATATACAGTATTTACAAAATTCAATATTTATCTTGCTATTTTAATCCCAAATGTAAAAAAAAAAAACAATGTGTGAAACAGCTTATTCAAACACACATGATAAACTCGCAGTGCCGACAGCTGTTAGACGCTGTTAGTAAATAGCCGGGAGGTATTTATGCCTCGCTGAAGTTTTCAGGCTGCATCTTGCAGCAGCCTGCTTTTGAAGAACCCTTTTGAAGCCCACTGGAGAGAAATGACGTGACTTGTTTCCAGCATTACTTCATCCATGGTGCAAAGTGAAACTAAGAGATAACACAAGTAAACTATCTACAGCCTACACATGCTTTTAATATATACAACGTGCTGAAAATAAATTAAGCCCAGTCTTTGGATTTCCGAATAGCTTTCAAAGAAAAAGACAAAAAAGAACCAGTTTGGCATTCTCACCTCATTGCACGAATGCTCTGAGCTGGAAAGTATGTTCCTAGTAACTAGTTGGCATGAACACATGCTTACTCAATGGGTTATGGGTGTATGAAGGTGAAAGTACATTCCAGGACCTGTTATAGCATGAGCATCAGCTGCTTTCATAATTGCAGCATAGTACAAAATATCGAATGGATCACATATTACAACACATTCACTCTAGTGGTAAAACACAACTCAGTGTTGGTAAAGTGAGATATGTATGGACAAGATGTCCAAGTCGAACCAGGATTTTTGATGAACTTTCAGATGGACAATTACAGACGACTTCAGGCACAGTACGGTGACGAGAGCCTTAGCCGCGGTAAAACAATCGAACGTTTTTTTAAAAAGGCCATACGTCCGTGAATGTCGTTTGGAGCCCACTGCAGTCTTTCCTGTAAATATTTGGCGAGTGGAATGTCTGATCCTTGGAAAATTGACAGATACAAACTTGTAATTTCTACATGTTTGGGTCATTAATGGAATTCCTGGGAGGCCGGCGTTTCAGAAGCAAAGCAGGCGGTCTTATCATGTCTTCGACGTACTGAGAAAAACTTCTACCCTGATGGTGTCCAAGCACTAGTGAAAAACTGGGATAAGTGCATTAGTGTAGCAGGGGATTATAGAGAGAAATGTTCTTTATTTACACCGCTCATGTTTTATTTAAACAATAAACAGAGTCGTATCTGTCACACATCCAGCCATTCCAAACTGGACGGCGAGATTTGTCCAACGTTCCTGGTAGATTTACTCAAGTACTCAACTCGGGAGGCACGCTGTTCAGGGGTCCACTGTTTGTCCCTTTAGTGTGTCTCTTTTTCAGGGTAAAAAGACCTTAAGGATCACCACACACACCTTTCCAGGGAAAATGTGTACATACTTATTACGAAAATAAAAAAGTGAAGCATTTTCCCAACAGTTATAGAAAAGGGAAAAGCAAAAACAAGAATACCTTCAATCACCTAGCATGCTAATTAGCTAGCATGTTAATCAATTAGCAGGACAAACCGTAAGCGATAAAGCTCCGATTAAGTATTTAATCGGCCCTTAAAACAGAAACAGGAAGTCAATCAAGGGAGAAACGATGAAGTATGACATGTGTGTGTGTGTGTGTGTGTGTGGGTGGGTGGGGGGGGGGGGGGTGGGGGGGTTAGATGGGGGTTGTTCCTCATTCGTTTCACACAGAAACTAAGATACCTGAATAACTGTTCACACAAACACACCTTTCATTGGCAAGTCTCAGGAGGTTGGGGTGTGTATAATATTGCGATGTTGTTAGTGCTGTTTCTTACTGATAATCCATTTCGCTAGAACGAGATTTCCCAGGAAATGTCTCATCTAGTGAGATAAAATAAAGTGGAATTCACAGGCTTGAGAGATCATTGGCACTCCTATAAAGGGATCTGATTAGCACCCAAACAAAATAACAACAAAATAACAAAAATTAACGACAACATAATGTGGAAAGTGAAAGCTGTAAATATAAAACTGAGCTTCAGGGAAGTTACACTGAATCCTAAGATTACACCGCCATACTGAAACAGTCTGTACGATTACTGTACAATACTTTGACGATTACAGTACTACAATCAGCTCCGTCATTTTTCTGATTCGTTATATTTAACAGGAAATGATTGGAATAATAAGCGAAGTCATGTAAAACATCCTCGAGTATGAGTAACATTTCCACTCGCATGTTTTCCTAAAGATATTCGGTAAACTAGGACACATTTCCAGAGGTGGGGACGCACCAGTTACATTTACTTGAGTAACTTTTTGAAAAAAAAAAAGCACAAAAGTAGTTTTACTTTTACTTGAGTAGATTTGAGAAGAAGAAACGCTACTCTTACTCCGCTACATCCGGCTCCACTCGACTCGTTACTTTTATACCCATTTATTCTACACATTCGATTTTCTTTTTTTTTTTGCCAGGGAAACGCAGCCGGTGGATCGACCACATGAGTGTGTTCCTCCCATTCGAAGGAAACGTGTTGCGGTTAGTTTAGCTGTTTTATTTAATGTAGTTACCTACAGTAGGTTTTTAATTCAAAAGCTTTATGTTGTGAAAAAAAGTGAGGTTAGAAAATTTTTCCTTACTTTGCTTTTTTGTAAAGGTTTAAATTGTATTCAATTATTTTATTACATTTATTTCATTAATTTTATTATTTGAAAATGTCAGAATTTGTACATTATTTCATTATTTTGTCTGGCTGCTTACATAATCTTTAACAGAATTAATAAATCAGACATTAGGATGAAACAGCTACTTAAGTAGTCTTTTCACCGAATGCTTTTTTACTCTTACTTGAGTAATATTCTGGATGACTTCTTTTACTTCTACTTAAGTAATATTATTTTAAAGTACAGCTACTCTTACTTGAGTACGATTTTTGGCGACTCCACCCACCTCTGCACATTTCTGAACCAGCTCTGACTACTCAGACTCGGGCCGAATGGATAGTCTACTCACTTCCACAGGAATTCTGACCACTGCATATTATATACAGTATTTATCTGAATTTAGATCGCCCGAAGTGAGACTCTAACACAAGTTCCATCCAATTTGTTTTGTATGTATCATGAGGTTTTTTTAATTATTATTATTTTGTGGCTATAAAAAACCCACTAGGGCCCAAACACTCAGTGTTGGTCCAGAAAGAGATAAGATAAGATAAGTACTACTTTAGAATTTAGCCCTTTGTCCAAATCTAATTTCGGGAACACCCAGTGTGTATAAGATGTGTTACACCACACTTGGAGTCCACTGCTATTTAAGCCAGAATTTTTTTCTTGGTGTCAGTGTTTTTGTAAGTGAGTCAATGTCACAGTATGAGGGAATTGACCTCATCCTATCCTCTGGAAAGTACATGGCAAACATTCTAACTACGCTCTCCGTTAGCTCGATATCTGCAGCCGTTTCTGGCGGCTGTTGTTAAAGCTAAGTGCAGTTAGAGCGTGACTTTTAGTTTTGTCGAGTCTCAACACATTTAAGGAGCATGTCGACCCTTTTGATGGTTTTGATTTACTTCTAACGTCAGCATATCTTTTATTTATCCGTGTAAAATATCTTATCTGCTTCGTGCTAGCTATCTGATTCGTCGAATCTAGTCCTCACCTTGGTTATGCCTGGTGCTCGTGTTCCCCGGTTGCCTAGAAACATTATGCTCACAAAGTTATGGTCCTATGATAATGAATATGGCCTTTTATTTGTATCTCGAGTTTCACGTTAGACTTTGTGCGGCTGAGACGACACCCAGACATGCTATACTGTATTCAGGCCAGGCTGTTTTTTCCTTTCGCTTGAAGAGCTACAGTAAATTACTGGAAAGGGTAATGTGGTTGCCACAGAATTGTGTCAGAACAGACAATGCATCACTGTTTTTTGGGGACAAAAGGGGGGGCCTACTCAGCATGCAGTGCTGTAAGGAAAAACCCTCCCTAACATTTACCCCTCCTTGACTTTTTTTATTTCGGTATTTCTTTCCATTTTTGTCCCACTTTAATGATTGAGGTCATTAAACGAATGTTAATACAGTGGAACCTTGGATTACAAGCATAATTTGTTATTTTAAAACACTCATGAACCATATCAAATCTTTTCCAAGAGAAATAATGGAAACTCAAATTATTTGTTTCACAGCCCCAAAAAATAAATACATAAAACACAAAATATACAAAATATATAAAATATAAAGTAAAAATAGAACTAATTAACCTGCAGTTTACCTTTAAAAAGAATCGCGACAGAGCAGTGTTTCTGTGTAGAGCAGAGAGATAGAGTGTGTGTGTGTGTGTGTGTGGTTGTTTATCTCTGAAGGCGAAAGTAGAAGGGGGCTGTGTGTGTGTGGCACGGTGTCCAATGACGCATGCGCACACACAACAAGAGCAGGCTGATACAGAGAGAGAAAATGGATCTTTAACCTCTCTAATGAGACTTGCTAACACGCATACAGACACAAAATAAAATATTTTTTACGCACACACACGTGGTCACAGTGTTAAAGTAAACAGTACACACGTGCACGGATGTTGATTATACCAGTAAGTGACGCGCACTAAGACCCATCAGGGGAGACGATTACCCACAATTCCGCAACGCAAGAGAGAGAGAGAAAACGTTGGTTCAGTTGTGATCATGTGACGTTCGGCTTCAAAACAAGAAGCGCATGCGTGATAAATGATACTCGGTACTCGTAAACCAAGACTTGTTCGTTTTCCAAGTCAAAATGTATTAAAAACACTCGCAAACCGCGTTACTTGCAATCCAAGGTTCCACTGTATTACACAAAGATTATAATACAAAATGCAGTTTTATGAGTTGGATGATGATTTAAATATTTAAGGGGAAAATAGAGGTCCAAACCTACCTGGTCATATATGAAAAAGTAATTTCCCTCTTTGCTAAATCATGAAGGATTTCATAACTGTGATTAGCCACATTTTTTGAAAAGCTGAGATAAATTTCACTTGCCACACCCAGGCCTGATTACTGGCAGACTTGTTGAATAAAAAATTACTTTCAGTAAATAGAACCTGTCTGACAAAGTAAAGCACGCTAAAAGCTCTAAAAAGGCAACACAATCTAAAGAAATTCTGAAACAGATGAGAAACTACAGTACAGTAAGTCATTGAGGCGTATCAGCCTGCGTGTAACAGTGATGAACCTTCGCAGGAGTGACCAGCTCACCAAAATTACTCCAAGAGCACAACTACGACTCAACCAGGAGCTCATAAAAGAACCCAGAAGAGCATCTAATCTAGAACAGATCTATATATAAAACTGTAGGACAGAGTTCGTGATTCGACAATAAGAAAGAGACTGGTGTATGAAAGGCCAGAGCTACGTTCCCATATTTGTGAAAAAACATCCCGGTTTTCCCCAAGACCTTTGGCCAAATATTCTGTGACTGATGAGACAAACGTGTGGAAGGTATTCAGATAGGGCCAGGCAGGTTTAAACTGCTTTTTTAAACTTCATAAATGAAATCAACATTTAAAAACTGTATTTTGTATTTACTCGGATCATCATTGTGTAAGTATTTAATGCGACAAATATGCAAAAAAATGTCTCATATATTTTTACTGTATTGTCTCAAACTACATGTGAACGTGAAGGCACATACTGTACTGTATGTCTTCAAATTCAAATCAAATTCTAATTCTAATTCTATTTGTCACATACACAGTCATACACAGTACGATATGCAGTGAAATGCTTACACGACCACCAGTGACCTTAAAAAGAAAATAAAAACTATATATAAGGAATAAATATTAATAAAAGAAATAAAATACAAAGGAAAATAAATGTAACTAGTAAAATAAACAAACTGTACAAATAAGGGCATGTAAAAATATTACAAAATATAGAATATAGGAATATGGGGGGGGGGTATATATATATAAAAACATTTAAAATGTTTTAAAGTGGCATTAAAATGTCTTAAAGGGATCATACAGAAACAATTTTCATTGAATGTTAATATGATCTTTAGGGTCCTAATGAAAAGTTTGTAATATATTTAATTAAAAATTCTCAATGGTTGTGTAAAAAAAACACTACTTTTAACTGGTAAAAACTAGCCTTGTTCTCAGCAACCTGTTTCAGTGCATGTTCCTTTAAATGCTTATGATCTCTGCTGAGCCCGCCCCCCCCCCAGTTCTGTGGGGCGTGTCTTCACAACACACGTGGGGTATAGCCACGGGAGTGTAGTCCAGTGCGGGCAATGCTTTGGACTGCATTACCCACAAAGCATTGCCCACAACGCAGTGCTTTGTGGGTAATGCAGTCCAAACTGGAAAACACTGGAATATGGAGCCTGAGCCTGTTTTCTTCAGTCGTTTTTGGTTTGATTTAAGTACGGAACCTACGCGGAAGTTTGTAATATCACCTGACAACGCAGAAATTAAAAGAATGGACATGCATCGACTCGATTTGTCTTTCTCATCACTGCATGGGTATGAATTAACGGGCTGTTACACTGCCGCGAGCAACAACAACAAAAGCGGAGAAGCTTACCGAGTGAGATACGAACGCGATGTGTTTACTGATGTGTTTACATGACTTCTTAATCATCGACAGACATCTTTATAAACCATCTAACGTAACAAAGGTAAGCATAATATAGTTTTCCGACTATGTACACCGTTTGCAACTAGACAGTCACCTTAATGCATTGTTTATTATAAACGGGCGATTAGGGATTATATAGAGACGGATGTACACAGAGAAGAAGCCATAACCATGTTCTATGAGAGTGTAAGTTAACTTACACTCCGCATTCATCGTGATTATTGGAAAAGGCGATCTGCAAAGAGTCATAGAAAAAGAAATTACACTCACCAAGCCTGGTGAAGATGAAGCAGGAACACGAAGCGTTAGTACAGATCCATTTTTTAGGAGCAGCTTCCTAGTAAAACCTGCTTTATATTGACCCGAGTTTATAAAGCAGTCTGGTGAAAAAAGATTTTTGCAAACATGAACGCATTTAGGTAAATCGGCGGGGACGTTAGCTTTAAAAACTAAACTCAGCCACTGCGTCTTCAGCGGGTCAGATGTCGTTAGTGAATGATGACTGCTGTGTTCGCTATTACACCCAACAACTGTACACAACACTCGCTTAGGCACCATTTTGCTCCAGCGGCGAAAAACAATGTCCGACAGCTTCTTCTCACTCGGGGCGGGTCTTTGCTAAAACACCAGTGTCAATCAACTATAGTAGGAGCGGCCTCTTGCAGTGTGGCGTCACAGTGACAGGCATTTGCGATTGGCCTGATTTCAGAAGGGGCATGTTATCGTAATAAATGAAAAGAAAACCACTGGGCGGCTCTTTATCATCGTAGAGTGGTTGTGTACGCACTCTCCTAACACACAGTTCAGTCCAAACACCCTAAAAAAGTGCATGTAGGCCTGTATGACCCCTTTAAAGTGTCAGAGTGACAAAGTGTCAAAGTGTCATGTGCAATGGCAGGTAAACATGTATTGTATAAAGTGACATGTGCAATGGCATCAGATATGTAAATATGTATTGTATGAATGTGTCCATGATTGTCCAGTCAGTGTCAATGTTTAAAAGACATTACTTCTGTGTTATGTGATGTGATTGAGAGACCTTATCACCTGCGGGAAGAAGCTCCTCCTCAGTCTCCCTGTGTTGGCCTTCAGGGAGCGGAATCGCTTCCCAGACCGCAACAGAGAAAACAGTCCATTGTTGGGGTGGCTGAGGTCCTTCACGATCTTCCTGGCCTTAGTCCAGCACCGCTTGGTGTAGATTGAGTGCAGGTCAGGGAGCTCGGTGCGGATGATGCGCTCAGCTGAACGCACCACCCTCTGTAGAGCTCGTCTGTCCTGCATGGTGCTGTTAACGAACCAGGTCGTGATATTTCCCGTCAGGATGCTCTCTATGGTACAGGAGTAGAAATTCCTGAGCACCTTAGAGGGCAGTCTAAAGTCTCTCAAGCGTCTAAAGTGGTAGAGACGCTGCCAGGCCTTTTTTACCACGGTGTTGATGTGACAGGACCATGACAGGTCCTGCGTGATGTGAACACCGAGGTATCGGAAGCTGTCCACTCTCTCCACTGGGCTCCTGTTGATGACGGGGGTCTGGTAGTTCCTCTCCTGCTTTGTACTAAAGTCCACTATCAGCTCCTTTGTCTTGCTGACGTTCAGGAGGAGATTGTTCCTCTGGCACCAGTTCTCCAGATTTACAATCTCCTCTAGGTAGGTTCATTCTCACTACTGAGTTTTATTCCTCGCCAAATGTCAGTGCAGTGAGCATCAGTCTGTCTTAATTTTACTATCTTTATCTTTACGTTTGTTTACCGTCGTGGCCTTTTGGTTATCTGTGATCTCTGTATCCATGCATGTTTTTATTTTGCCCCGAGGGTGCATGTATAAGACTATGGTGTAATATTTGTCCCTGACATTTTTACACGTGTTTATTCGTTTTTAGTTTTTAAAAGAATGCGAACGTAAGTTAAACTATTCCACCAGAACAAATGTGAATTCCAGTAAACACACTTCAACGTATACAACGATGTTTCGATGCCATTCCCAGGTAAGCGGCTTCAGAAGTGTGCTGAAACAGGTGTGGATGGGATTGCTTGTCCCAGATCCACAACAGTTAATTGCCTTTTAACATGCTATCTGAAACCTTTTAATTACTATAGAAGGGGATAAAAGAAAGAAGAAAGAAGATCTCATTGCAAAGCATGTGTGGGTGTGCTTCACAAACACGAACACACAATCTGCTCTGAAAGAAGTTCAAGTCTGGCCTTGTGAGGGTTTAGTGTTTCTGGAAGGGCTTGACACTTTTGAGAATTTGCTCCCTTTCAGTTTCTCGTTTAACTCCAGGCTATATCGTTTAGATTTCACTGAACACACATCCCTGCTGATATTCTCATAATGTTTCTAAAAATGAAAGTGAAGTCTTCCTGGATGCCAGGCTGGGCATGTACCAGGCCAGATTTATAAACATAGTCTTTTTTCTAATAACACTATTCTCAACCCTAACTTTGCATGAGTAACCCGAGTAATCATCACACACACAACACAACGATCATGCAAGGTTTTGTGGTTCCACCCTGCACTTACAGTTCAGACACTGAAGGGAATCTAACCTTGTCACTTACACCCTGGGTACACAAGATGAAAAGGTTTAGAAAGAATGTGTTTTCAGATCTGTGCATGCAAAGCAATGTAATGGGGTAATGTTTCCCTCGTGTCCCATCTGTGCTCCTTGTTTTCCATTTTCTAGTTTTTGCATAACTTGCAGTCTGGTCAGTATTCTGGTGGAAATTTGAGACATGGGCGGGAACAGGGAGCGTTTAGGGAAACATGCCTCTTTTTAACTGTGCCCATACTAGGTTATATCTTCGGAGTGTAGCAGCTTTTATGGTCTGGTCAGTGTAGCAAGCGGGGCAGAGCAATGGCAAGGATTTTATAGCAATGATTATTTCATATCACGTAAGTTATGAAAGTGTCAGTGTTTACTGTACACATCCATGTGAAAGAGCTGTTGCTATATAAAGGATTAAGTAACTATTACGAGTGCATTGAAAAGTATTACTCATGCAATGTATCCTGTATTATGGGGTATTTCGTACACTTTAATCATCCAACACACAAATTTCACCTACACCCACACTATTATCCTAATGTTCTGTCAGTGTCAACGGAATTATTTTTAATTGCTCTTTAACTATCTGGATGATATATGTTTGTACATGTCTGTTCAACGGTGTCTGTTGTAATGGCTGAAATGTGCAGAAAGTATTTGATTGCGTTCTGAACTACATGTGGCAATGCAATGGAACCTGATGGAGCCCGTTAGCGCTGAAGCTATCCCCAGGTTTATTGTGTGATGCTGAGCTCTCCGTGTACACCGACACACTGTTCTCGTTTAACTAACACTCTGTGTCTTTGTTTCTCTGTTTAGATGCAGCGAACGACTGCAGTGGATCGAAGACGAAAACCATCACAGTCCTTAGTGTGCTGTGCTTCTTTCTGTTCTTGTGCATAGCAGCTCTGGTGATAAAGTTCTGGATAAAAGCGAGAAAAGCTCGGCGTGATCCTCCACCCACATCCAACGGCACTGCGAACGGAAAACATTTCTATAAAGTAGAATCCAATGCAGAAGCTTAATGTAAAGCACAGATGCACAGTACTTGGGCTCCCTCCCCCCGCCAAAAGAAAAAAAAAGAAAAAAGCGTGTTCGACTGACGGTACTTAGTTCGTAACTCAGTGTCAGGATCTATCTAATTTTGTAAGCATCAACTTAAAATCTTTCAGACTAGCGATTTTGTGTCTGACATCATTAGGGCGCTAGGGCACAGGTGGCTCAGTGGTAGGAGTTCTGCCCAGGTTCGATTCCCAACAGCTGGCTAAAGTGCCTGTCCCAAGCCCAGATCAAATGGGAGGGTTGTGTCAGAAAGGGCATCTGGTGTAAAACCTGTGCAAAGGTTTTGTGCGGATCGGATTGTCTGCTGTGGCGACCCATTGCTGGGAGCAGCCGAAAGACCAACAACAACAAAAAAAAAGACATTTGATATTAAATAGTATGTATGAGGCGCCGTATAGGGCTTAAATCAAACTTCACTCATGCACACACACATGAAACACTTGCATACACATATATGAAACAGTCACACATACATATATACTACTAACTGCTCAAACAACTACATGTGAAATGCTTGCACACACACCTATGAGACGTACGCACATACACACAAAAACTCTCCGTGCACACACACCTATGAGATTCTCAGTGCAGACGGAAGTCATTTCAGTGTAAACGGAAGTCATTTCAGTGCAGACGGAAGTCATTTCAGTGCAGACGGAAGTCATTTCAGTGTAAACGGAAGTCATTTCAGTGCAGACGGAAGTCATTTCAGTGCAGACGGAAGTCATTTCAGTGTAGACGGAAGTCATTTCAGTGCAGACGGAAGTCATTTCAGTGCAGACGGAAGTCATTTCAGTGCAGACGGAAGTCATTTCAGTGCAGACGGAGTTGTCGCTTCATTCTCCCTGAATGGTAGTACTGGTTTGTAAACAGCCTGCTGTTGGACAGTTTGGAAGACGGAGTAGGACAGTATAATGATCATCACTGTTCAATAACATGGCGGTTTCAGAACTCTCCAAATGATGACTGAATATCGCAGCGGCAGAAAACGCAGGAAATTATGTGCAAAAAAAAAAATTAAAGCACGGACTCTGTGGTTAATATGTCGGATCCTACGACAGAAGTAATTACTGTTTCGTGAAATGTGCTTCCTCGCCCTCCCTAATATAAACAATAACTAACTCAAGGAAATCCCACTTGATTCTTACCGCTTGATCAAATCCAAATACAGAATCGGAAATTCAAACATTGTTCCGCTCCATAGCACCCACTTTTGTGGTGATAATAAATAAATCACTCGCTGTCTTCTAAACTGTCCAATAACGGTCTATTTAAAAGACGAATCGGCATGTCCATTCACACTGAAATCACTACACCCTACTCCCTACACCCTACTCCCTACTCCCTACACCCTACACCCTACTCCATGGGGTAGGGAACGTCTGTTCGAAACTTCGCTTTACAAAATTCCATCATTCGGAACACCCTGCAACGTCACTTCCTCCATGCGTTACCATGGTAACATAAGCACCTCGGATACCTGTCGCTGCTGCAGTGGAAATTTCATGCTACGGACATTAAATATAGAATATTTATTGAAACAAAATCTGATACCATTATAAAATTTATAACATCGAAAATGATTCGATTGATTTACAAGATGTACGGAGATGTATTTATTTTATTTTTATTTTTATTTTTACAGATTACAAGCCTATAAAAAACTTAGGGTTTCTAAATTAAATTAAAATGTAAATAGTGTCCTATTTATATGATGTCTTCCTCGATAATGATTATAATAAATTTATAAATAATTTCTCGAGTTAAATTTTTTCACACTCCAGCAGTATGTAATGACTGATCATTTTTCATTCCCTTTTCCACTAAAGTGACGATTCGTTGTTCACTAGTTCCCTACACCGCTACAGTTCGCTACTCTGTGCAGTTGTGTCTGCACTGAAAGTTTGTGTATGTATGTTCCCGCATCTTATAAGTGTGTGTGTACAGAGACGTGAGTGTATATGTGCGCGCCTCTCATAGGTGTGTGTGTGTACGGAGACGTGAGTGTGTATGTGCGTACGTCTCACAGGTGTGTGTGTGCATTTCATATGTAGTTGTTTGAGCAGTTAGTAGTATATACAGTACGTATGTGTGACTGTTTCATATTTGTGTATGCATTTCAAATGCATTATATTAAGTGTTTTATGTGTGTGTGCATGAGTGAAGTTTGATTTAAGCCCTATACGGCACCTCATAAGTATGAGTTTGGCTCCTCAATAATGCAAGTAAAAAACAATTATTATGATTGAGTACAACAAACTCAAAAACTCATAGTTCCGTTGACTTAAAACTGAAAATTTTATTACTATATGATTGTAACTACAAATCACAAACTACAAATAGTGAGTTGTCTACTAATGCACGTCGAACTTTTAATTAATAAGACACACTAATAAGAAATAATAATGGGCTTTGATTTAAAACAAAAGAATTATGTGAACGCATAAAATCAATGGTGATCCAACACTGGCGTTCACTGTGTAAATGTGCTGCGAAGACATGTTCTTGTGAATAAAGTGAAAAGGAATGTACGATGTCATCCATTAAAGTAAATGAAGCGTTTGTAGCTCGATTAAAACAGAAAGTAGAAACACCAAGCGGCGTGACGGACATGCAAACGATTAGATAAGCTTGAGCAGTAGTAAAGGGACGTGTTTATAAAGGTATGCAGTGGCGGATTGGGTAAAGTGTTATATTTATTTAACATTTATAGTGAGAACTTTATCGATGCAAATGTTTTTTCTGGGCATTTTTGCTTGTATATTGCTCTGAACAGAATACAGAATGTCATTGGATGAGATGATGTTTTCTGGAATGGTTTGCGAGGTATACAGCAATGAGAGAGGAAACAGGATCCTCTACAGGGGAACACTTCCTTCTCATGGGGGATGAGGAGGAGAGAATAAAAAAAGCTACAGAACATGAAACACTCGTTCGTCCGTAAATCAAAACCTGACCCTTTTGTGTGTCATCATTTTCAAACCGTCAGGCAAAAAAAAAAAAAAAAAAATACACAGAACAAGTCGTACCTGCTATGAACAAGGAGACACACATAGTTTCTAACTGGAGCATCTTGGTTCACACTGAATCACTTTTCTGTTAACTAAAACTGTTGTTTTTTATACGAGGTTGTTTGAGTAAAGGATCTCATGGACTATTCAACAAAATCAAAACATTTCATGTGCATGTTCTCTGTGTGTAGTGCTGTTAGAGAAAATCATCAACAACACAGTGGTGCGATGAAGCTGAGGACTGGATGTCATTTGATTTGTTGTGTTTATTAAAGAATGATCACACACTTATTCCATTTATCATCAATTTGTTGTATAATTCAAGTCACTTCCTGTTCTCGCTTCCGTTCTCGAGTTACATACGTATAAACAGTATAATAACAGTATATCTACGCAGAATCACACAAGAGCACTGTGTTTATTACACTGCAATTAAACCTGGTCTAGTTAATAATAATAATAATAATAATAATAATAATAATAATAATAAAGCGTCATCCATGGATCAGTGCACAGCCTGACTGTTTGTAGAACTTTACTGGTTTTATGTCTTTTTTTGTAACACTTTTACTTTTTAAAACAACAAGACCTGGTGTAAGCACTGGTTGTTAACAGGTATTGATTATTCATGATAATAATACTACTACTAATGATAATAAAGGTATTTTGAGTCTTCCTGCTTCTGTGATTTCATCATACAGGTGGAAAAAAAAAACAGGCATGATAAAACAACGTCCCGTTTCAGATAATTCAGATAGAAATCTAATCATTTCTGACAATCTGGCACCTTTTTTTTTGGCACCTTTCTTTTTTCTCATGTTTCTGTGATTGAAGAGATGAAGCAGGATAAATTACTGGTGATAACTTGCCTCTAAAAAACGCTGCCACACAACCTTCCTGTAAACATTTACAATTTGTTGGCATCAAAGATTTATTTCAAAATGAGCATTTTCAGTCGACACTGCACGAATACTTGCAGAAGTTTAAGATCTTGCTTCATCTCCTAAAGAGAGCGATGCAGCGGAGCTTTAGTGTTTAGTGTCTTATTCTAGCTTCTCTCACCTCCTTATCTGTACTCTCAAACAGACTAGATTCCAAAACTCCAACACTTTAACACTGTAGCTCCATCAGCATCGATCTTGTAGATCTCGCCAAGCAGAGTCAAAGAAAAAAATTTATCACTGGTTACGCCAGGTCAAAGAGGTAACGAGCGTATTCAGGTATTAAAGTACATAAAAGTCCATCCCTAAAAGCAAAGGCAATAACATTGTGAAAGCAGTACCATAGTGGAATGATCAGTGTTTGATAAAGTACAAGCAAGCTCAGGCAATTGTTTCATCATAGAAAAGGTGGAATGCTGATTAAAGATGTTAACGTGAATTGTTCCAGCAAGTTGAAAAAAGAGAAGAAAAAAAGGCAGAGATGAAACATGTTCTGGGAATATGGAGGCCCTGAGTGAGAAGGGAAGTGCAGGTAGAAAGCTAATTTCTCATTTACACTGGGAGAATTAAAAAGGGTGCTGAGTAATACACTTACTATTGTACAAAAGACTTCACCTGGTAAAAATGAAATCTGTTATTGTATGATAAAGTACTTAAAGGAATGTCGGGGTGGGCTGTGGTTATAGAAGAGAATATGGGTGGAGGGAGGATTGCCAGAAAACAGGAAGGAAACTATAATTAAACAATAGAGAAACCAAGAAAGAATGTCATGATTTCAGGAAATTACAAAGCAATCAACTACTTATAAACTTCAACTACTTATTGAAGTGGATTCAGAAAAGGGAGGAACACCATGGAACACAAAAACCTACGATAAGTTCAGGAAAGAGGGACTGCTTATTGAAATGCACAATTAGAATTGTAGAAAACTGTTTAATTGGGTTAAAGACTTTTTAGATGGAAGGACCAATTAGGTGAAAATAGGTTCAGAGGTATCAAGCCTAGTGTAAAAAAATGGGACTCCCCAGGGGAGCATGTTAGGTCCAACTCCGTTCTCTATTATGAATAATTACACTTTTGGAAACATTTTAGCAGATATAGGGAAATTGCTTTTTGCTGATGATGGAGCTTTAATGGAAACAGGGAAGAAATGTTAAACACATAATTGCAAAAACTCCAAAGTGGAATAAATGAAGTAATAAAATGGGGATTTTACTTTTCAGTTAAAACATATTGTGTACTATACAAGAAAAAAATCAAGAAATATAATCTAGCAATGTACAGAAACAGGAGACAGTTAGGACTTTTTATTTTCTGGAAGTATTTTTCTGATGAGCGAGCAGGTAAGATATGTGATTAGTAAATGCAAAAAGGTGATGGATGTCATGAGATGCCTTGCAGGGAAGGAGTGAGGGCGGGGCTAGTATTGAGTCTCTGAAAAGTATATATACCACCCTTATAACAACAAAGATGGGTTATGGCAATATAGTATATGAATCAGCAGCTAAATCTGTGTTGTCACACCTAGATATAGTGTAAGCTCATGCTTTAGGAGTAGCTTTAACCTCCCAAGTGTGTCCCAAGCTCTTCCAGTTGAAACAGGTGAAATGCAATTGTGGCTATGCAGTAAACAGCTAGTGGTTAATCACTGGATCAGTCTAAGAGGTCATGGAGAAATCAACCCAATGAAGAGAGTGCTGGAGGAGTGTTGGGAGAAGAAAAGGGTTTAGAAGGAAAGCTTTGGTTGGAAATGAGATCAGCAGGCCATAGAGATAGGTGTGTATGAGAAAGATTTTAGTTTAACCATACTGTGGCCTGTGGAGAAAGAAAGAACAACAATGGCAAAACATTACACAGGACAAAGTAGATGGGGTAAGGAGGGGGAAAATCGAAAAGATCAGTATTAATTAGCAGACCGAGAATTGGAAAAAGTACCCTTAACAGCTCTCTATTTATAGTAGGTACACATCCAATGGGACTCGGTGAGGAATACCATGAAATTGAAACTGTCAAGCATGTTGTATCCTATGCCGGATAAAAGGAGGTGAAGAACTTGAGCTGCAGAGCAAGACAAGACAAGATCATGGAATGAAGTTCATATTAGGTTTTTTTTTTTTTTCGTTTTGTTTTTTTAAGAGAGGCTGGATTTAAGGAAAATCAGCTTTGAGAGGCTGGGAAGATCAGGGAGAATGAGACTTAACGTTGGCGGTAATGTTATCTCTGGATTCCAACCACCATTAAACACCGAAGAAAAAGAAGAAGAAGTATCTGTGCTATTTCTTTGCCTATGAGCCCCCTTTTTTTGCCCAATCATGTTTATGTGTGTGTTTAAATGGAAGAAAAGTCAGTTCATCATATTTCCTAGGGTGTGATGATATGTCACTCTATATTGAATATATACTGTATCTTAAAGTCACTCAATTCCTTACGTTTGTGTTGTCCTTACTTAGACAAGACGACTAGACGGCTGGGTCATAACAACTCCAAAACTGCAGGTCTTGTGGAATGTTCCCGGTCTGCAATAGTCAGGACGTGCCAAAAATAATCCAAGAAAATAAAAATGATAAACCGGCAACAGGGTCATGGGTGTCCAAGGCTCACTGATGCACAAAAAAAAAGTAAAGAAAAAACTCATCTTTGTAGGGATACGTGCTGTGTTATTTACTACATCGAACTCTTCACATATGAGTAGATGGAGGAGGGGGTTAGTAGTTTGGAGTTCTCTGAAATATTAAATTAATATAAGAAATAATCAAATAAATCTAAACCTTGTCTTAAAGGTCATATGTATTTGATTTGTTTGTTGTATGTCATAGCTGGTTAGATCTCAGACCTGTGGGAAACACTGGGATTTAACATGTTTCAGGGCAAGTTTTTCCTCAATCCTCAGATTTATTATATTTTTACTGGTGAAATTAATGCATTGTGAATGTGAATGCATTTTTTCGCTGCTGCTTGTTGCTTCACACACACACACACACACACACAAGCTGATGTGACCCAGTGGTCAGAATTTAAAGCTGTTATACTTGGCTTGTAAAATTGTTCATTGTTTTTTATACTGTGCTGTGGGTGACAAAAACATGCAGGACAGTAATCCAGAAGTCAGTCACCTCCTGAAACCATGTGGATGCAAGTAAATAAAATGTACTGATACATTCACCTCCGAGCCGCTGGGTGTCGCTGTGGGTCACCTTCCGTCTGAGGCGCAGCCTCGCAGGCACTCGAGGAAATGGTTTCACCGGGTGAGTGTTTCAACACAAATATATACATTATTTGACATTTTACTTTCGTATAAGATGTTATGTTACATTTCTAGAGATTTTAAATAACATTATCCTCGAAACGTCCTAGCAAAAATAATCACTGAAATGAAACAATAATGCGTGTTCGCGTGCACTGTTTAGAAGAAACCTTAGCATGTAGGGCTACTTCCGTAAACATTAAGAAATAGTTCTGCGAAAGA
The DNA here is from genome assembly GCF_024256425.1 of Clarias gariepinus. NCBI lineage: Eukaryota > Metazoa > Chordata > Actinopteri > Siluriformes > Clariidae > Clarias > Clarias gariepinus. Next base: position 36,493,858 of record NC_071107.1, read on the forward strand.
AGGTGAAGTCTTTTGCGTGTGTAAGACAGTCCATGGACATGATAACTATTTAACTACGCTGTAAATATAAATATGATCGTTAAACCGAGAGAAAACCTGTGTAATTAAAGTTAAATGTTGTAACTTGGATTTTCGTTTCCATGGCAACAGACCATTCATTAGTGGGGGGCGGGGCGGGGGGGGGTGAGAGGTAAGGGGGATGTGTTCTGTTTGTGTTGAAGGATATTTCATTTATACAAGTGCCTAATATTATATATTTTAAACAATTAGTTATGAATGTACACTTGATACACATAAAAAGAGTTATTAATAATAATAATAATAATAATAATAATAATAATTTTTATTTATATGGCGCATTTCCAGAGCTCAAGGACACTTTAGAATGAGTGAAAACAAAAAAGATAATACAAACAGACATTGAAGTACTATAGTAGAAAACAATTAAGTCAACAAACAGACAAAGAAAAGGGACAGACATGCAGAGGACAGGTGGATTCAGGTGTAACATTCGGAAAACAAGTGAGTTTTGAGTAAAGATTTAAATACTGAGATGTTATTAACAGAACGGAGAGAGTGTGATAGAGAGTTCCCAAGTTTGGGTGCAATAACACTGAATGATCTGCCGCCCATTGAAGAGAGACGGTACCGAGGGACAGCGAAAATGGAGGAACGGAGGAACGTAGTGAACGAGTTGGAATGTAGGGGGCAAGCAGATTGAAAAAATAAGTGGGAGCTAAGCTATTTATAGATTTAAAAACAAGGAGAAAAATGTTGAATTTGATACGGTAGGCAACTGGGAGCCAATGGAAATCATACAACATTGGGATTAAATGAGCAGAGCGTTTGGTATAAGTGAGTATTCGAGCTGCAGACTTTTAAATATTTTGTAATCTGGAGATGGAGCTGGCAGGTAGACCAAATCAATGCGTAATGAGACGAATGCATGGATGACAGTTTCAGCATCTTTGGTTAAAAGATTAAAGCTAAAGTTTTCAAGTTTGTCATATGCACGGTAAAGAAACATCTTTTCCCCCATACAAGGAAATTCTCCTTTGCTGTCCTCAATGAATGCCACGAAAAATATATATGGGTATAAATAGCTGAAAGGTTAAACTTTTAACCTTGGTGCAGGTTAAACTTCAGACACATATCCAAGTGCTGCAAAAGTTTCATTAAAACTGTTCAGCGGTCGATTTAAGACACGCCCACAGTTTGACGCATGCGCAGTACTTGCAGTTTATAATCTAGCACATAACTGCTCATAACTTCACTTCTACACAACATTTTGATTTCATTTATGGCGCAGGTTTCATGGCAGGTAAATACCAAAGTAATTTGGTACTGGCAAACCTTTATTAAATAAAAAATAACTGCAAAAGTTTCATTTAATTCTGTCCAGCAAGTTTTGCATGATGCTGTGACACACACATACAGAATGAGATGGTTGGAGACTCCGCTGTATGAAACATAAAAGATATAATTGAAACCGGAAGTCCTGACCAAAACCTTTCTTTAATTTATATAGAATAATGACTAAAGTTATGGTAAATATTTAACACACTAAGTACCATCTAATTCTATAACTGAAATTAGATACAAACTCCTTCATAAACTTTTAAAAAATAATTGTACTGATTTCCTCCAGAGCTGTGTAAACCATCAAATGCAATCTTTTCCAGACTGGATATGTGTCTGATGGATGAACAGATGGGACTCATTTACTTTATAACCCTTAAAGTAAAAGGCTGTTGTGGTGATTTAGAATATAACCTAACAATTTTAGATGATGTCATGAGTTATTAGTTGTTGTTTTTTTCCTTCTGTGTAGTGGAAGTGCTGTGCCTCCTCTTGGTCTCTGCCCTATGGGGAGCCACCAACCCCTTCCTTAGGAAAGGAACCGAGGGCATTGAGCAGGTTAAAAAAGGCAACAAGATCTCCCAGTTTCTGGCAGAAGTCAAGTTCCTGTTCCTCAATGTCAAGGTAGAACTTTTTTAAATCGCTCTCCATTTCTCATACGAGTATGGAAGCAATAAAACCTTTACACAGCATCAGGGGTAGCACAGTGGTTAAAGTAGTGGACTATGTTTCTGAACATATCAGGTTCAAACCCCACGACCACCAAGTTGCCTCTGTGGGGCCCTTGAGAAAGGGATATAACCCTCAAGTGCTTAGATGTAGAATGAGTAAGTCACTTTGGATATGCGTGTCTGCCAAATGCCGTAAATGTTACTCCTATATAAAGAGTGAAATGCATCCATACGGATAAAACTGTGTAGTTTAGGTATGTAGTCCATGGATGCAGAAGTTTACTCCTTTTTAAAAAATCTAATTATATTGCACAATGTTTAATTTGAATACTACAGTTGCAAGCAAATGTATGTGAACCCTTTGGGATCACGTGGAGTTTTGCATGAATTGGTCATTAAGTTTGCTCTGATCTTCATCTAAGTCACAACGATAGAAAAACACAGTTTGCTTAAAATAATACTAGACAAACATTATATATTTTTATTGAACATAACATGTAAAAATTCACAGAGCAGAATGGAAAAAGTATGTGAACCCCTAGTCTTATGACTTTTGCAAGAGCTAACTGGAGCCAGAAGTGAGACAACCTCGAGTCCATTCAGTGTGATGATATTGGATGTGTTCCTGAAAGCTGTCCTGCCCTTTAAAAACACACACCAGTTTTGGGTTTACTGGATTCAAGAAGCACTGCCTGACGTGAACCATGCCTCGCAGAAAAGAGCTCTACGAAAAGAGGACCTACGATCAAGAATTGTTGACTTGCATGAAGCTGGAAAGGGTTACAAAAGTATCTCCAGAAGCCTTGATGTTCACGTGTCCACGGTAAGACAGACTGTCTACAAATGGAGAAAGTTCAGCACTGTTGCTCCTCTCCCTAGGCGTGGTCGTCTTGTAAAGATGCACAGCGCAGAATGCTTAATGAGGTAAAGAAGAATCCTAAAGTGTCAGCTAAAGACTTACAGAAATCTCTGGCACACGCTAACATTTTTGTTGACACATCTACAATAAGGAAAACATTAAACAAGAATGGAGTCCATGTGAGGACACCTCGAAGGAAGCCATTGCTGTCCAAAAAAAATATTGCAGCACCTGGATGTTCCACAGCACTACTGGCAAAATATTCTGTGGACAGATGAAACCAAAATTTGTTTGGAAAAAACACACAACCCTATGTGTGGAGAAAAAAAAAAGGCACAGCACACCAACATCAAAACCAAACCTCGTCCCCCTTGTAAAACATGGTGAAGGGAGCATCATGGTTTAGGGCTTTGCTGCCTCAGGACCTGGACGGATTGTTGTCATTGATGGAAAAATGAATTCCAGAGTTTACCAAGACATTTTGCAGGAAAACGTAAGACCATCTGTCCGCCAACTGAAGCTCCGCAGAGGATGGGTGATGCAACAGGACAATGATGCAAGCATGCAAGTAATGCAACAAAAGAATGACTTCAACAGAACAAAATTCACCTCCTGGAATGGCCCAGTCAGAGTCCCGACCTCAACCCGATTGAAATGCTGACATGACCTTAAGAGAGTGAGTCACACCAGACATCCCAAGAATATTGCTACACTGAAACAGTTTTGTGAAGAGGAGTGGTCCAAAATAACTCCAGATCGTTGTGCAGGTCTGATTTTCAACTACAGGAAACGTTTGGTTGAGGTTATTGCTGCCAAAGGAGGGTCAACCAGTTATTAAGTCCAAAGGTTCACATATTTTTTCCACCTGCACTGTGAAGGTCTACATGTTATGTTCAATGAAAACATATAATGTTTGTCTGGTATTATTTTAAGCAGACTGTGTTTTTTTTATTGTTGTGACTTGATGAAGATCAAAGCAATTTTTATGACCAATTCATACAAAACTCCACGTGATCCGAAAGGGTTCACATACTTTTTCTTGCAACTGTATGTAACGTCTCTTGTTCCTGTGCAGTATCTGGTACCATTTCTGCTGAACCAGAGCGGCTCCTTGGTCTTCTACCTCACCCTCGCTACAACAGGTCACTGACACTCTACTTTAAATCATAGAGTTTAAAAATGCAGATTTATAATCATGACTGATTAGTAGCAGGTCTAATACTTCTTGTGTGTGATGTGAAAGAGACTATATTGATTTGCGCTGTGGGGTCTGTGCTTGCAGATTTGTCTCTGGCTGTACCGACGGTCAACTCGCTCAGCCTGGTGTTCACCATGTTCACTGGGAGACTGCTCGGGGAGGAATTCGGAGGGAAAAGTGAGTCAGAGTGCCTGTTCAAACAGGGTGTAGTGATGGTAACATGATTAATTACATAAATATCAAGTGATGAAATCCTTTTTTTAACACTTAACCCTTTCTCTACTCACAATATTGTGTGTCACTTACCTGAGCTTTCACTGAGGAGAGTATACTGCTTGGCACAATTGAAACCTTCCTCACCTCTCATTCTCTCCCCCCCCAGGTGCCGTGTTGGGGATGGTGCTTATTACAGCTGGCGTGACACTGTGTGTGTTAAGCTCTGTCTCAGAGCCAGTCAGTGCTGGAGTCCACGTCTCATCATGAAGTCCTCCAGAACGATCTGTTTGTTCTTTGACATGGACAAGTTCCTGGGTGGATATTCCATTTAAACCGTTATTGCCATGTCATGTGATGTCATGTCATCATCATTCACCACAAACTTCTCCAATTTATCTTTTACCATGACCAAGTCTAAAAAAATTTTTATGGAAGTCCTTTCATAATGCTGTTTTTTTTTTTTTTTGTCTCTTTTGGCTCAAACGAATAAGAGACACCCAGAACACATACTTCACAGTTAAACGCAGAGTTGATCCAGAATCTTGGCCTCCCATACATAAGAATGGGCGTGTTTATCCATTAGAGCGGAAAAACTTGTTCAAGCTCAGACACCACTGCTGGAAATTTAATCTTAGAACCTGTATGACTTCAATCTTTTAAACAAGGCAACGATCATAGCACATCGACATTCTAATCCTTTATCAGGGTTTGAGATAATATTTATGGTTTGTTCCCTCGGTTTTCAAAAGGTTTGTTTTGAACAGGGTTCTGGACTCCATCAGGAGTTGTTTGTAAAATAAGCACAAACTGTCCTTAACCTGATTTTGGAACAAAACAAATTTTATCCTGAAATCAAAGATTTTTTTTTTTTTTTTTTCGTGAACTTTGGACAGGACATTAAACTGGAGCGGGTGTTCCCACTGTGCTGGTATGAACAGCTTGCTTTCCTTTCCTTTCTTGTCATCTAGAACATCACTTCATAACACAGACCCCTGGTGTTTTACCTTTTTTTTTGTTTTTTTTTTAAACTATCCAGCTGGCCAGATGATTTTTGTCTACTTTCCACAGACATTATGGGACAACGACCTGCTTTCATTTCTTTGTTCAGAAGAATAATGCTTTTTTTTTTCATCCTGTTTTTCACTTTTAGATGAAGATTATATATATATTGTAATAGGAAATGATGTGTAAAAAGTAAAACAAGCTGCTCAGGTTCAATAAATTAACGACCGGATGGGGTGAGAAGCTCGAGTTACAGTTCATATAAAATGTTCCTAAGCTTTGCCAAGCTTAGGAACATCTTATTCATATCTAATGCAGAAAAGCTTGTTCATGCGTTCATGACCTCCAGACTGGATGGTTGTAATGCATTACTGAGGATGCAGGACAACCACCTAGTAAACAAGCTACAGTTAGTCCAAAATGCAGCCGCCAGGGTTCTCACTAGATCCAGAAAATATGATCATATAACCCCAATATTATCATCCCTGCACTGGCTACCTGTTCAGTTTAGAATTAATTACAGAATAGTATTACTTACATACAAGGCCTTAAATGGTTTAGCTCCCACATACCTAACCAGTCTTCTGATACGCTATAATCCACCACGTTCCTTAAAATGACAAAACTCCAGACTTCTGGTAGTTTCCAAAATATCCAAATGTACAAAAGGAGGGCGTTTCATATTTAGCTCCAAAGCTTTGAAATAGCCTTTCAGACAATGTTCGGGGCTTAGACACAGTTTCCCAGGTTAAAAGTAGATTTAAGACGCATCTCTTTAATCTGGCATACACGTAACTCATCCCATAACCTCATACCCCAGTACATCCATCCTGAATGGAATTTTTTTTCCCATTTTTCTATCCATCCCAAGGCATCTGGAGAGCTTTAGTAGACAAAGGCCAACCCTGCGAGGATCCTGAGGCATTCAAAGAAGGACCAGCTCCAGCTGGATTCTGCTTCATGATGGTTTGGAGCTACACATGCTGCTCCTGTGCTCCCAGTGATCCAGACCCCATCTGCCCTTCGCACCTGCCGACTCGTCCCTGTACTTAACTGGACTTCATGTTAATTTAAATAACTTATTTTATATGGAACTTTCAGCTGCATAACACACATGGTGTTATATCATCTCTATCTGTTATCACCGAGATGAGGATGGGTTCCCTGTTGAGTCTGGTTCCTCTCAAGGTTTCTTCCTATTGCTATCTCAGGGAGTTTTTCCTTGCCACTGTCGCCTTCACCCTTGCTTTGCTCTTCAGGGAAAATCTCATTATTATCTAGACGCATATTTCCTCACACATACACACTTCCATAAATTTTGTTTCCAAAATTTTCTTTTCATTTTTGTGAAGCTGCTTTGAGACGATGACTATTGTTAAAAGCGCTATATAAATAAAATTAAATTGGATATCCTGAAGTCGATCCTTTTGTACATTACAGCTGGATGCCATGTAGTTTTTTGTTCACTCACCAGCATTACCTTTATCCTCTTTGATGACGAAAAAAAACAAAACAAAAAAAAGTTACCAAAAATCCATAAACCACACAGAATTGATTTATATTGAATAGAATATTGATTTGTAAGATGTTTAGTTAATAACTCTAAATACTGTTTTATAAATGTGTTAAAAAAATAAGGAACAATTCACTGAAAGACTTGACATTATGTGTGATGTCTAATTTACACCGTAAAGCAAACTGAACTGGATTTTTGTTTATACTTTTTCATGGTTTATTGTTAATACTATAAGACCTCGATATTAGTTACATGAAATAAGAGAAAATAAGAACTTCACATTTATCTACAGGTCCAAGAAAATATAATCACAATGTTTTTTTTAATTTGTTCGGGAACCCTATGACAAGTGAAGCACAAGTTCACATTAACCCCGTAAACTTCCTTGAGCAGACAATGCACATCTCGTTTCACTGCAGTTACGGGGTAAGAAGCTAAATGTAAAGGGTTAATCGCACACTACAGACTTTCACAGTGAATCTAATTAAGGCTCAAGCGGATTCAGAACAATTAATAATGTACATTTACTAAAATATCGCACTCCTCCAGAATTCACATAAACAGGATCTCTGTAACCTCAGTGTTACCGACTCATCGCAAAACTAACACGAGCTTTAAGTCAGTGCAGTTTGTTATTAGAGTGTCAGACTCCATATTGTGGATTGTAAAAAGGTGAAGGTGTGAGTAACATCGTTAATGTACATTTTATACACGTTAACATGTTTGAAAAATCTATATTTTTATATCAGCGGTTTTGCAGAACGAGTGTTCAAAAACTCATCAATATTGGTGATTAGAGGGAAAACAGCATTTTTAAAAATAATTTGGATTTATTTTTAATGATTTTAGGGTGTTGTAATCTCACCACATTTTTAACCCCCTCAAGAATGTGGCAAGATTACAGAGGAATAAGAATAATCATTTTAAAGTCGACTACTCTAACCAAACCGAGTGTTAATTTTGTTTCTCATTTCTTTTTTCTTTCCTACCTTAATTCTTCCTATTCCTTATTGTTTCCTTCTTTTTATCCACCTATGTGTTTTTCTTTCCTTCCTTAGAAATTTGGTCAAGTAAAACATATTTAAAGCCTGAAATAATTTCTTTAAAATGTTCACACAAATAATTAGTTTGAATTTTTACAAATTTTGCCCAATTTCTTGACAGAAAATGCTTTATATTAAAATAAGTTCCTATTTCATCGGACCCGAAATTTTTCACAATTTTATCATTATTTATATTATTTATCAATATCTTGGAGTCGCCTTTCTAACATAATACTCATTGTATTAAAAAAAATTGGTAAACAGTCTCTCGAAAATTATTCCAGTGCATTCTATCAAAGGATGGCAATAATTTTGGAGCACACGTTGCCAAATCTAATCAGATATCCAGATTGACACGTTCACGACGTAATTCGTAACGGAGAGTGAGGATTTTTGTCTCTTTAGTAAAAGACGCTGAGTTCATCATGCACCGTAGTGGCTAACAGTATCTCGTTAGCGTACATTATCACATGACACGGGTCACAGACATTTAATTAAAAACCTTCACAAACTGTAAACTCTACATGATGTAGCGGTAAGACAACAGGCTGGAGAGTCACACAAGCATGCTTGGTGTTAGGAACAGTCTGGAGAACACTGCTCAGGAGATCTAGGCCTTATACACCGTACAGAAGAGGGGGTATTTATTTATGGCTGTATCTGATGTATACTTTCGCCTGGGTCACTCTCGCTGGTGTGACACTGAGGAGGGAGGACGGGCGTGGTCCTGCATCTCCGGGTTGCCTGCTGCTTGAGGACGTCCATCCTGAAATGGAACACACACACACACACACACACACCACATTGATTACAGACCGACATCTGAGTCAGTGCATGCAAATACATACACAAAAAGTTAATGAGTAATAAAAATATTATTTCTGCTAAAGCAAAAACTAAAATAAAGAAATAAAATGTATTAAATTAACCATCATGTTTTTTTTCTACTCAGGAAATTAGTCTGTGCTTTTATAGAAATGCAGGCTGTAATGTTCCAATGTGGTCTCTAACGAGGCAATCATTAAATTGGGGAAAAAATGTCCTTAAAAGAAAATTCCTAAAACGTAAATTGTTTTCAGTAGTGGGGACGGGGGGAGGGGCTCAACGTGTGCTGCAAGTTTGCATTTCATTAGTGCTTCATGTATTGCCTTTTTCACGTTTCTAAATAGCAATGTTTTTCTAGTTTTGTTTTGTTTTTTAATTAAAATTAAAGGTTATTAAACTGAGGTTTTTGGTTGGTCTTTAATTTCCAAATTACTCAGCAGGCCACAGACATTAATTGCGTCCTCTCGAACTCCCACATGCTCTGTGGTTTAGACCATTTTGGAAACTTGGCATGTTGTCATGTAGTAATTTGCCTCCCTAAATAAATTGTTCAACTTTAATCCTTTCCCATCGTCGCTGACTTTCTGTATACCTAAATACCGCACACACATTTGAGGTGTATCTCACAGAGACGGTGCACTCACTCTCGCTATTCCTGATCCACTGGGCTTACATTAGTGTCTCTAAGTCCCTACAAATCCAATAAATGGGAATATCTTTTCATTTGGTCACAGTAGTGGAGGAGATCAGATCTTACCTGGACTATTGGGTGGTAGAGATGTGGACAAATGAAATGGATTATTTAACTATGCAACTATTTCTCCTCTGATTATCATTTTCCTCCTTGACCTCCTCAAATCAGTGTGTCACAATCACACAATAGATGGGCTATTTTAAAAATTTCAGCCATAATTACTGCGTCCGTCTCCACCCACTTTATCATCTCGGCCACGCTCGTGTTCCAGGTCCTCGTCCTCATCCTCTGCTTCCGTCTCCCCGTTCGGCGAAGAGCTCCTTCCCGGTAACGAGGTCTCTCCATCATACAGCCCATACGCCTTCATGTTGTGCTCTCTGTTGCTAGGAGACGGACTGGAGTGTGTGGAAGAGGTCATGCGCTCTTCAGGTGCTCCTGTCTGAGTGAGGACAAGGGGGCGAATCATCAGCAAGGCTAATTAGAGCTGAAGATTGTGGTCTGTAATCAATGTCATGCAAACACACACCTGATCCATGTGATTCGCTGTTTCTGGTTGGCCCTGGTCAAGTTCCTCGTCCTGAACGATCTCAGCAACTCTCTGGAAAATCAGCGTTACAGTATCAGGAGCAATAATACGATCTGCTATGAGAAACGAGAAATCAGCTCATACGGTGAAATCTCTCACTCACATCTATCAGACTGAGCGGATTGTTTTTCATAAACTAGATGGAAATAATATATTGTTTTTTGGTTGTATTTGTCATTTCTATAATGTAGTAGCCAAAGGTATTAATGCGACACATATTATAGTATTTCCTGTGCACTAAACAGGTGATGTCACTAGTTCTAACTGAAGCGTTGTGCTAATTGTGGTGGTGTGTTAAGGCTTTGTGTGACTGATCAGAAAGTCAGCGGTTTAAATCTCAGCTCCTCCAGGTTGCCGTGCAAGCAAGGCCCTCAACCCTGTGTGCTCCAGGGTCGCTATATAATAACTCAAGTCTCAAGTGCGTTGTGAACTTTCTTGCCAAATTACTGTCCTGCAGATGTTCTCTTTGCTCAGCCAGATCCAGTCGTCTTTGAAGATAGAAATAAAAGACTTCCTGCTAAATACTGATTGTTGGATATCAATCTCACTGCGGAAAATGTGCCACCACTAATTTAACTTAACTGAAGCATATGGTAAGCTGTTTTTAATCTATCTATTTTTTTTTATTTAGTAAGACTCCCTCAGTAAAATGGCCAGGACAATACAAACGAGAGTTCTGATAAACAGGGTCTTGTAAATGACAACAGCAGATTCAGCACCATGGACAGTAGTTGATTAATTTACTGTACACTTTCGATGACACCCACGTGATAAAATGAAGACGTGAATGAAAATGTGCCAACTGCATTTAACTGTATTTTTATTTATTTTTATTTTTTGGTGATCTTTATTTATCACGACATCAGTATTCTGGACATTAGTTCATGTTTTACGTGGGGACAGAATGAAGTGGACTGGAAGAGCTGATGGATGTCACTATAGAGCGAGTGAAGATGAGAGTTCCCACCTGATCCACAGGAAGCTCCACAGCCGTACTGTTGTCCTCGGCCACCTCCTCAGCACCTCGCACCTCCTCTCTCCTCCTCCCTGCGCCCTTAAACACACTCGCATGGCCTGCAGGACACACACACACACAAGATTCCTTAGGGCGCATCTCCTCTCTCCTCTCACACACAACCAAGATTCTTCTTTCTTTTCAATCCCTCATCACATACGCCGCTCGTCTTATTGCTATGATTTCTTATTCAGAAATATCCCGAATCAGTTCGACAGATTAAGGCGTGACCAGTCGGTCAGTGCGTCCGTCAGTTCCAGTGAGACAGCTGTATGCTCTTTATGCATCGCAATGAAAGATTTTTTCATTTTTTCAGGTTAAAATAAAACTTTTTTTCTAAAAAAGGATGCTGACTAAACATTCACCTTTTGCACCCAGGGACCCGCTTTTAATGAAAAACGAACTTGCATAAACATGACCCAAATATTTAAATATTGAGATCATTTAAAGTACAACACTGTGGAACCTCCTCTCCATGTTCCTACCCGTGTTTCTGGCAGCTCTAAGAGTGGGTCTGTGTTTTCGCACCCGGACAGGATTGGCATAGAATACAGAGCCGTCCTCCCTTTCCCCTCCTCCTTCTCTCCTCCTCTGCAGCGGCTGAGACAGATTCGTTCCCTCCGGCTCGGCCTCGTCTCCCGTGGACTTCACGCGCCTGCCGTCCCTCTGAGACACACACGGGGGTCAGCTACACACTAAAAACTAAACACTTATCATAAGATGAAAATCCTAGCTCGCTGTCTGGATCCACCTTACCTCGGGTGAGTGAAGGAGGGCGGAGTCACTGTTGCTGTCTTGAGGAAACTTCCGGTTCTGTGAGACATCGTGAAAATAAACAGGATTAGCTCTACATCACACAGTGCAGCTACAAACGTGATCCGGAGATGATGCTGCTGTACCTCGGCTCTCCTGTGCACACCACGGTCCACAACGTAATGTCTGGAGAACAACAAATCAGAAGAAATCCGTCAGCCCTTTTACACAGCAGCATCTTCAAAACCATCATCATCATCATCATCATCATTTTCTTCTCCTCTTCCTCACCTGTCTGCACTTCCTCCTGGCGCTTTGTTCAGCAGGACCTCCAAGTACGGCAGCTTTTTGAAGCGCTCGGCACCGATGGCGACGTAACACTGCCCGCTCTCCAGCTCTTCCGCCGAGGTCACCGTCATGCCATCCAGAGTGCACAGCCTGAGAGGTCAATCAAAGGTCAAATAGAAGCTTTAGAAAAAAAAAAGTCTGCACGTGTAGGTGCGTGTCGTCACCTGCGCACGGCGCCGGTGCGCAGCATAGCTTTCTCCGAGACCAGGCTGAGAATCTGCTCCAGGTTCTTCAGAAGGCTCCGAGGGATGATGAAGCGCATGGCGGGACTGAGGACATCTCCATTCCTAAAGACGCTGCACAGACACAGGGTGTGTATAATTTAATAAGCATCATTATATACTCATAAGATAAAAAAAAAATAATAATCAGGAAGCCCCCTTTACACTCTATACAGCCATAGTGTTCTTGTCTGTGTACGTGTGTGATGGCCGTGTTACTCACTGTATAATACAGGGCAGAGTTACAACCTTCCTCCATTTCGCAGAAACGTTGGGTCTGCTGAGCGCTTTACCCTGCGGAGAGGAACACAAAGTTGTAAAGCTGAGCGGGAACCTGGAACGGATCACGAGTCTCACACAAAAGCCGTCTCGCCACGCGTCTAACGCTGGCCTAACACCCAGCTCCCATCTCATGTAGCTCCAAATCAATCAGAGCTACAAAAGACAATCCTGTCAGTGTGTCTGAAGGATTCCTGTGAATGAAACGCAACACCGCGTGTTGGCTCTGAGGCCGATTAAATAGCGCTGCATGGCTAATGAACGTCTGAGCTGTCTTTATTTTTTTACTCTGCTGGTATTGAATTCTGAATCGGGGATCACAGGAGAAGAAAACAACAACCTCAAGTTGATAAAGGTGGTACGTGACTTTCTGTTACAGCTGATTACTGTGTAATAACTAATATACTGTCTGTCTGAATTACTGTACAAGCCTGACTTTCAGCAACTTTTCTGATAACGTAACTGCAACAAGCACATAAAGCTAAGTTAATAAAAAGGTAACTCCTAGCTAAATCATTTAAATAATGTATGGCTTATGGGAGACACCCTTAACCAGAGCGACTCTGACATTTATCTCTCTGTACATTTGAGGGTTTAAGGCCCTGCTCAATCGTAGCTCGGTGGTGCTGGGGTTTGAACCTGTGACCCTCCGATCAGTATTCCAGTGTCATAATCATTGCGATACCCCCCTACCCTCCCAAGCCAAAAAACAAACAAACTCTAAACTACACTAAAACATTAGCACAAATTCCTATAGCTAGACTAGCTAAATGTGCAGTGATGAGACGACTCCAGAAAGTGACCTAGAAACAAGACAAAACATAGACTTGACCAAGAATCCTTAGAGCTCAGTTCTCACAAACATTACAGGAAACTTTTTTTCCGACCTCCATTTGTGTTGATCCTGGGAACTGCACTGATTTTATCGTTTGTTTATGGTTCCCCAGACAGGTTGCTTACACATTTCTGTAGCTTTAGCTTATCTGACCTTCTGTAGATCTGATCTACATTACGTGGTCTTATATTCCGACCACTTCAGATGAAGCACAAGTATTTTGAGGTACAGTAACTGTGCCATGCGATGATGTCTATTTACAAAATTTACCAGAATATTTCAGAATAAGTGCTTGGGTAAGATATCACGGCTTTCCCTGTACTTTATTTGGCAGGGCGTGTACTAAGTAAGCAGATTTAAAATGAATGAATAAGTGAGTGAATTACTCACTTACTCCTTTACACATTCTCTATGCCGCTTATCCGGTGCGTAGAGGGCACAAGCAGAAGCAAGCACACACACACACTGAGGGTAATTTGGAAATAATCATTTGTCTAATCCGCCCATCTTTGGACTGTGGTAAAATAAAATAAAACGTCTCATTTCGAAGGAAGATTAATGACAGTCAGATATTTAAGTGTCTGTATTTTGGATATATTTAAAGACGTATCCTTTGCCTTTCATAATCCAAACAAACTGTTGTTATAAACACGCAATAACTTTTTAAAGAGATTATTATGGAATAAAAAATATTCACCACTATTTTAACAAGTTTTAATAAATGAATACACAACCATCACAGGAGTCCGATATCTCGTCCTTATCGTTTCGTGCTGCTTCACCTCAAACTCTTAAAACTTATTGTTTTATTTTGATTGAAACCCGGATACGTCACATCCCCGACATGCCCGGACAGGTTTAATGCCCTGATATCAGGAAGTCCGGTGGACTGATGGACAGGTCAATAACGACACATTCTTACTTTACACCCACACACACACACACACACACACCCACAATCAAAGCCACAGCAACAAAACAACAGAAAAGTGACAAGTGAGGAGAGTGACTCAGTAACACCACAAACTACTTATTTCTGTCTGATTAACTATAAAAAAGTAGTTTCTTATTTCATGTAAAGAGGATCAGAAACTGTCATTAATGGCATCGAGAAATGGATAAAAAGGATTACGTGCAGTGTGTGTGTGTGTTTTAGTAATTGATGTGACGTAAACCCTGCTGTTATGGGAAAATTATTAACTTTAGAGTGATCACTGTAAATGTAGAAAATTATTTATTAATACTTAATTTAAACACTGTAAATTAAAGAGGAATTAGTTAAATCGGAAAAAAAAGATTAATAAATGAAACCAAAAGGTGATCATTTATTTAAAAATAAAATCCTTTAAAAGTTCAAAAGTTGAATACATTTAAAAATAAAGAAATATAGTGGATACATATGGTTTAAAGAAGAAAAGTGTCGATATTAAATAACTATTACATTTTATAACGAAATAAACGAAAAAAATGTTAATCTTAAAAACTATTTAATATTTACAACAAATGAAGTTCACTTTAGAACAAATTAAACGCACACATGTTTGGGGTATATTTGCGTTCAAAGTCAGTAACACAATTTTGGCCTGGATAATTAAAATTAATTAAAAAAGAAAAAGAAATTTAATTCATAATCTTTGGGATTTGTCATAAGTAACCTGAATATGGAATCTCACTCACCTGCATGCCGTCTCCGATCCGAGCCGCTGGAGCTCTCTTCATCCCCAGACTCAGATAACTGTGAGAAAGCGATAAAAAGCAGAGGGACGGATCAACACTGGCACAGAAAGGCATCCACGCCGCTGCAGTAATGTCTGGAGAAAAGGGCTCCTTTACGGCCTGGTTTCTGTGACTCCTGACGACTTGTTTGCACGAAGCCGCTGTGACGTCTCCGTGGCTGAAGGAGACGGTCTGCCCTTTGACTTTATCACCAAAAAGTGAATTCAGGGAATAATGTGGAGCTGTAAAGTCACGACATCCTGCTGCTCAGAGGTGGCACATATTTGGCAGCTTGAGAAGGAATAGAGTGTACCAGAGCATAAACTGATCAGACATACCTTTAGAAGCACTGGCAGGTCAAATGAATAACAGTGATTATCCCCTGATATTCACACCTCGCAGTGGGAGCGACGTTTTAGGCAGAGAGAGAGAGAGTTTGAGACGCTGAAAGCAAGAAAAATGCTCAAGAATAAGTATGTGAGAGACTTTAAGGGCCACATTGTGATATCCGTGGCCCCTTTCAGCAGGATATACCGCACCCCGACGCACTGCAAAGTCATTTACATTTAGGCATTTGGCGGACGCTCTTATCCAGAGCGACTTTATCTCATTACACATCTGAACAGTTGAGGGTTAAGGGCCTTGCTCAAGGGCCCAACAGTGGCAACTTGATGTTTGTGGGGTTTGAACCTGAGATCTTCCGAACCGTAGTCCAATGCCTTAACCACTGAGCTACCCCCAGCCTCATTTAGGGATCAAGGTGTTGACTTCACGTGTTAAATCATTTAGGGACCAAGGTGTTGACTTATTTCCTTAGACCACAAGCTGACCGAACGTCTGCGGGATGTGCTAGCTTAAAAATTCTGATTCACGAATGCCTCACCTTGAAAATTACAGGACTTAGGAGGATCTACTGCTAAGACCTTAACACCAGACTAATTTAAATCTCACCTGGATTTTTTGGAAATTCATTTGTACCCCAGACTGTTTTGCAACACACTCAGTACCGTTAATCTTTACAGCGGTATATTTTAAGAATTCATAATGCCACTAATCTGTCACACAATACCTTTGACTCTTAGGATTTGTTTGTCGTTCCGTCACTGCGTTCGCAGCATTTTATTCAACTGAATGGAAAGAAACTGAAAACTAGGAGGCGGACTGATCCCACAGTTTTCCTCACTTCCTGTTATCCAGGATATCCATGTTCCAGCTTTCAGCTACACAGCGAGGGTGAAAATGCAAATGTAACGTTTGTTGTTTGTATTAAATAGTGCTTTAAAACTATAGTTCCTGGAGGAACACCTGCTATTTTAGTGTTTTCCCTGCTCTATCACACCCAGTGCAATTACGCAAAGGCTGCTAATTAGCTGATTAGTGTAATCGGGTGTGCTGGGAGCTAGGAAAACATTAATATGTGCAGGGCAAGCCAGGACCGGAGGTGAGAATCGCTGCTTTAAATCACATGTTGCACCAGTGCCCAGTGTATATGTAGTGTGTGCGGTCATATGCATCATTGTTTATTAGTAAAGACTTAGAGAGGGTACAACATGATTTTACAGGTTTTTAAATATCATTGATATATTTTTGAGTGTTTACTAATGGAAGAGTGTTCACTGTTTGAAACCCGTCCCCGAAAAAATCCTGGAAAGCAGCATGCGTTAAGATTTAAAAATGTATTATAAAACTTTGGCGTAAGATAAAATCTCAAAAATCCTTACATTATATTATAATGTACTGCAGCAACTACATGCTAAGAAACCCTACTGAAATATTGTTTAAAAAATTGTTGTCGGCTTTTTAAACAATCAAAATCATGTGGAGTTCAACTTAAACAAAAAACCTAAAAACTAGATTTGTGTTTCTGATATACACATCACGATGTATCGCTAAACAGAAGCATCACCCCATCCCTATTACTGAATATGACATCTATTTTTATTTTTGATATTTACTCCCCATACTCACTCAAGTTTCTTGAACTTCTCGAACCCTGCAGCCACGTACTGCGCCCCCTGTTGGAGGTGCTCCAGATCGGGTACCCGGTGCCCGTAGCGTGGCGTGTAGAGCGTACGCACGGCCAGCGGCGCTCCGATGCTGAGAGTCACGTCGTTCAGGAAAGAGTCCATAGTGGAGACCTGCCTCTGGTTCACGATAAACCTCCTACCTGCCTCGCACAGAGAGAAACAGGACAAAGATCCCAGGTTAAAAATAAATAAATTCTGTAATGCTAAACTCAGGATTGTAAGAGCTGCTCTACACGTGATGAGGCTGTTACGCTCAGCGTTAATCGTTAGACAGGAAGCAGAAAAAGAGCAGACCTGAGAAGAAGGGATCTCCATTCTTGTACACCACCACGCTCTTCACAGGGGGCAGGAGGGCAGTTACTCCACTGGAGGCCATCACGACTGACCCCGGCAAAATCAGATTTCTAACTCTAACACTAACACACAACCATCATCCAAAGACTTGAGGAAATCTCAACACACAATTTCAGTCACATACTCTCACTCTCTCTCTCATCATTACAGAATATCAGATCATCCACAGAAACCTTACAACCAGCAACGTGGAACTGACTATACCTCTGTTCCTGCGGCGTCCCGCGCTCCTGACCAGCTCAAGCGTTCGGTGTTTAGTGTCTACCCCACACACACGCACAAACACACGTACACACATGCATACACACTGGAGTGTTTCCTGGTTGCTATGGCAGCATTGCCAGCGATCACTGGTAACAACAAAAGAGGGGGAGAAGGAGGGAGAGAGGGAGAGAGAGAGAGAGAGACGACATGGGGAAGCACAGAAGGTTCAGGGCACATAAATCTAACGACCCCTCACTTTCGCCGGAATAAAGACAACGCACATTATTTTATAGAACGAGAACAAAACTGTGACTGTTCACAAGAAACCATGACATACAGACGTAAATCTGACGGACGGTTCGAGGTGACCGAAAAGGCTGCACAATTTTATCAGGGGCACAAACTTTACTCCAAAATAATCCCTTTAATGGACAACTAATGTTCTCAATACACACAAGTACACATGTTCCAAAATAAATAGCATTTATTAAATGTTATCTTCATAAAATTCAATATGAAATAAATAGGCACAGCGTCACGCTTTACATTCATTATTACAATCATTCTTTTTTTTTTTTTTTTTTGTACAGCCGAAATAAAAAGACAATGAGGAAAGGTCAGAAGGTCGCATTCGTGTCCAATTAAACCTTTGTGAAGGTAAAACACTAAAACGTCCAATCTTTCATGAGGTCCTCACTCGCTATGACGTTTCCAACTTCTGCTTCAGGGTCAGATACTACAATTAAAACAAAGAAAAGGGAAAAGAGATAAGAACAACATGATGGAGAACAATAACGCAGAAAAAAAAAATTCATGTCTGATTTGTAAAGTTCTGGATTGTGATTGATTAATTATTAATAAAGTGATCTGTGTGTTAGTTAGTTTTCTATAAAAGCAGCGCGGCAACTGAGTGCAAATCAGAATCACAATACAAATCGAATCTGCACCTGGGTATCATGATATCATCGCATCAACTGGACCCTGGTGATTCCCATCCTTAATTAATGCACTTATTGTTTCTATAGTAACATCTTGTTCACAGACGATCCAAATGAAAAAAAAACCCAGCAGATTCATTGATATAGTAGAGTCTTCTTTAGGAAAACGTTTATTTAACTTTTAAGTGAGGAGTCTCCCGTGTCGGTGCTTTGTAACGGTCAGAGGTCAACATGGCAAGCTTTTTTTGTCTTGTGAACTTCAAGAAAAAAGAAAAACCGATACAAAAAAAAAAATTATGCACCGTTCTTTAATGAATAAGAGGCTTGTGACTTTTGCCAAATATCCAAAATGTAAGAGGAATAAAGCAGTTAGGGCATGAGATTGAATAAAAATCCCTGATATATTTTGTGTTAAGTTTTTTTCCCCCTAAACTCTGCTTCTAACATGAGTATAAAACGTTCGTTTCTTTCTCAGACCTCAGAAGGTCACCCTGTGCTCGAAGCTCAGCTGTGATGTTTAATTATATTCCAATACGTAATGACCGAGAGCCGTGTAAAAGCTGACGATCCAATGAGCTTAACAGCACGTCTGATTCCCACAGGTCAATGGAGGGGGATATGGAGGAGGTTTTTTTTACGACTGAAGGCGGGGTTCTCCGTTGGCCTGCTGAAAAGCACTCGACACTGCCGAGCGAGACCTCCTCTACTGTGTGAAACATCGACGTTCCATTATGTGTGCTGCTTTTAATTATAGACCCTCAAAACACTCGTGCACTGAGCAGAAATCAAACGAGGCCAGAACTGTTTACATTCCCTACAAGATGGACGTTGTTATTGTTGTTATTATTATTATATCCTGCAGCATTTCAATCCATCAATCAGAAATGTCATGAGAAGAGGAATAAAACTCCATCTCCACTGCGTACTTTCTTCCTGCTGGCGATGGCCTGTTGGATCCACAGCAGCTCCATGGCTAGAGTGTTTCTGTGCTGCTTCAGAGCGTCAGGAGTGTGTGCTATATCTTTCAGCAGAGTACGCATCGGGGGAGCTGTCACAGATGACCACACACACACACACACACACACACACACATTATTTATTTTATGCAAGCAGATATTCTCCATTAAATAAGCGTTAAGTGTGCAATTCTCATGTGTATGTTTAACACAGAATAGGATGCACAGGGTGAAAGTAAACAAGAGCTCAAAAATGTGCAAATATGTTAATGAGCAGATGTGCACCCGTGTTAGACTGCGAACGTGTGCAAGTAGTGTACGACTAGGCAAATGCAGAAGCATGCAAATAGTGGACTGGTGTAGTAGTATGCTACTTGTGGTGTTATGGATGGATGGATACTTTATTGATCCCGAAGGAAATTCCAGATATTTGACAGTGTGTTAGTTAGTAAGGTCCTGGCATGTAAATAGTATGCTAATATGTAAGTGCTAGTATGCAAGTGGTGTGCTAGTATAGCATCTAGTGTGCTAATATGTTGCTAGTACAGCAAGTAGTGTGCTTATATGCAAGCAGTGTGCTAGTATAACAGGTAGTGCACTAGTATAGTAAGCAGCGTGCAGGTCTAACAGTATTAAGGTCCTGGTATACCATGCAGTGTGCCAATACAGCATGTAGAGCACTTGTAGAGCAAGCAGTGTGCTAGTATACTGAGCAGTGTGCTAGTATGCAAGTAATATGCTAGTACTGTATGTAAGCAGACTGGAAGCATGCGAGTGGGTTTATAGTATGCAAGCTAGTACCAAAGTGTCTTAAGATACAATAAAGATCCTAATAAAGCAAGTATTGTACTAACATTTTAGTCTACAAGTGTTAAGATATGCAAATCTTCTGGTCTGTCTGTAAGTGTACATGTGTATGTAAATTAGTAATATTAAAAACGTCCCAGTACACAAGGTATGTGCTGATACAGTAAATAGAGTGCTAATGCAACACACAGTTTGAGTTTGTATAAGTGTGTAATAATGCAGTTATACTAACACTGACCATGCTGTGGTATACTGTTGCTCATCTGTAGAGCCAATGCAGCAGATTCATCTCCACTGTCTCTCTGCTCTCCCTCTTGCTCTGTGTCGCCCCCTGGTGGTCCACTGACCCCCCTGCAGTCTCTCTCTGAGCCACAACTTGGTTCATCCCTCTCTGGGACCAGGACCTTGGAGTGAAGGCAAGGTGTTTCATCCTGCACCGTCGCTTCCTCAACATCTTTTGGCCACTGATATCTGGAAAATTCACCGTCTAAGTTCTGATGAGGTAAAAAAGAAAAATAATCCCATGTTTAATCTTTGTAATTTTTTTTTGTTTAAATTTTATATTTAATATAAATTTAATAAAATTTCATTATTGTTATTACAGGTTAATTTCATTATTAATAAAAGAAGCTCACAACAAATTAACGAATAATATAAGAAGCAGCTCTATAATAACAAAATTTGCTTTTTTGCATTGTCCAAGATAAAAAAAGAAACAACAACTTGATTTTCTTGTCTTCTTTATATTTACCGGTGGTTGGCATTCACTATATTGCATTACTGCCACCTTCTGGTCTTAATTAGTGATGGGAAGTTTGAATCATTTCATTGACTCGGTTCTTTGAATCTCGTTTATCAAAATGAACAAATCAAAATTTTTTTTAGTCATTTAGCTAATTTCGTTCTTTTGATAAGAAATAAAATAAAATGTTGCATTTTCAATAAAAAGACCCCTAATACGTCTACATACACAAATTTTGGCTATAGTTCCAGTAATTAAAATATTACAATGCAGCTAAGGACATATTATGATAAACAGAACGACCCGCTCACCTCTTATATCTTCTAGTCTGAGTCGTTCGATTTCTATAGCACCGCATAGTGTCTATGGGAGTCACGTGACAAATGAACGAACTCAGGACTTGAAGACTCATTGAGGAGAACCGTTCAATTCTGTTTCCTGTAAACTGCGTTGCATAGCCCCTATGGGAGTCACATGACAAAAGAACGAACGACTGGGAGTAGAAGAGTCATTGAGAAAGAATCGATCAATTCTGTTTCCTGTACATAACCTACGGAGGTTTTGCGATGATTTGCGCGCCCAGTAGAAGATGAACGTTCATGAACAAACCCATCACTAGTCTTGATCTCACTCATCTTTGTTTTTAATATAAATCCGTCTTAACAAACCCATCAAATATTTTCTTCCTTGACACTCTATGTTCTTCGTCTTTTTCGATGAGGTTATTTGGCAGTATTCTAACATACTGGATTCCAACCACCGTTAATCGTCAAAAAGAAAGAAGAAAGAGTGTCAAGGTGTCAATGTTAGTGTGTCTTGGCAGGAACTCATTTACATAAACACTACAATGACATGTATGGAAAAGGAGTGAAACAGAGGACGTTTGCGGGTATTTGAGCTATTTTAGCCGGATCACTGGGAACTCTGAGACCTGAGTTATTAAACAAATAGTAAAATACAGGGCCTCTGACACGCCAAACATTGACTGTGTTTCCTTTTTTGTCCACTTTAGTTTCCTTGGCTGTAGGCAACACGCTGCCAAACACACCCCGCCCCTTTTTACCATAAATGGCAATTTAGAAACGCCTTCTCTGACACTGAGATGAGGGAAATAATATGTAATGAATTTTACAGCCTCAGTGAAGTGAGGTTTGGGGATGACGTGTCCTCTCCAGCTCAGGTGCTCCACTGCTCCCTCCAGCTCCCTCACTATGTCCTCATACTCAGCCTGGACACTCTTCAGCTCTGTCCTCATCAAATACCCGCGACACCGCGCCTGAAACACACACACACACACACACACACACACACCAGCATGTCATCACATTCATTAGGGTTAAGATGCAAACCGGAAGTAAATACTTTAGCTAATCTACTTTGGCTAGCTACAACAGCTATAGTATACATAAACATGGCTAAAACATACCGAACTAGCAATTATTTTTTTCCCCAGGCTATTAAACTGTAAACGTACCTGGAAGTGTATCATAATATTTATCCATTCTTGTCGACCCATTTGCACTTACACCTAAAACATCACTGTTTTTGACGCCCAGTAATCATGAGCGGTTTCCCAGGCTCGGTCTCAAATAGCGCCGTAATCGCCATAGTGTACTATTTCATGTCCCACAGAAACAGTAAGTGTGTACCCTAACTAGTGCGCCTGAGTAGGCGGGTTCTAACTATTTAAAATTCATTGTCACGTAGCAACAACAACAAAAGAACCCGCTCGTTTCTTCGCTTTTTGCAACTGGCCTTGTAGTTTTTACGCCCTCTAGAGGTTTGGAGAGTCATCGCTACTCATCAAAAAAATAAAATTTCAAATTTTCTAATTTAAATTTTATTTGTCACATACACCGTCATACACAGTACGATATGCAGTGAAATGCTTATATGACCTTTAAAATAAAAGCTTATCAATAAGAAATAAATATGAATAAAAAATAAATACAATAGAAAATAGCTTTAAAAAATAAAATTTAGCTAGCATTAAAGTAAAAATATTCTGTACAAATAAAAATATTTTTTACCATATAGAAACATATAGAAAATATAGAAATTTAATGTAAAAAAAAAAAAAAAAGGAAAATGACTGTGGGGGGGCGCGGGGGTGCAAATATGCATGAAAGCATGGGCCAGGGGTAGCTCAGTGGTTAAGGCATTGGACTACGGTTCGGAAGATCCCAGGTTGCCACTGTTGGGCCCCAACCACCAAGTTGCCACTGTTGGGCTCTTGAGCAAGGCCCTTAACCCTCAACTGCTCAGATGTGTGATGAGATAAAAAATGTCGCTCTGGATAAGAGCGTCTGCCAAATGCCTAAATGTAAATGTAAATGAAAGTGTCTTATTAAAGTGACTTGTGTGCAATGATCCAGAAATGAAAATATAAATATGTAAGTGTAAGTGTGCATGAACGAATGTGTCCATAAGTGTCCATGAATGTCCAGTATGAGTGCGAGGAGACAATGTGATAATTGTGGATTTTTAGAAAATGGTATTAGTCCTGTGTGGTGTTGTGGTTTAGAGACCGTATCGCCTGCGTGAAGAAGCTCCTCCTCAGTGTCTCTGTGTTGGCCTTCTGGGAGCGGAATCGCTTTCCAGACCGCAACAGAGAGAACAGTCTATTTCTGGGGTGACTGAGGTCCTTCACGATCTTCCTGGCCTTGGTCCAGCACCGCTTGCTGTAAATCAAGCACTTTAAACATTTTACCTCACTAACATCACTACTGTTTGCAATACAATCAGCTTTTATTGTAATTGTAAAGCGCTTTATACAACGCCTGCTAGCTCGCACACACTTACAAACTTACAATGTTTCAGATATGTTAGAATATGTTTGTTTAAAGTAATGTTAATAAATGTTTACAAAGTGTTTTCAAAAAGTTTTGAGATCCGGTCGCTCAGGTGCCTTAACCCTTGCAGTGGAATTCGATATTAACGGTCTGGGCCCTGGGGACAAATTCTCAGTGCACAATGCAGCGGATGTCGGAAAAGACATTTAGTGTGTAGCTGGTCAAGCTGTGGACCTACCTTACCTTTTTCGGTCGAGGAGATGATGGAATCTTCCACTGTAAAGACTGTTGCTTTGTCTTAGGGTGGTAGCCATACACCCAAGTTCCATGTATTAAAGTGAGAGAACACAGGTTTGTGTATTAAGTCAAATTTATTTGTAATTTTTAAATGTACTCTACTTTACAACTAACCATAAAAATACACACATCTTGCGTAATAGTGATGACAACAGCGTACGTGTTGAACAGTTAGCAAAACACAAAACTACACACCTAAAATTAAGGTGTGAATTTGACAGTGGCTTGGCTTCTAGCAGCCAGAGGGTTGTAGGTTCAAGGTACTGTATACTGTGCCATATTTCTAAAAAATATAATCAATGATAAATAAATATAACATAACATAGCTATAGTGTTGAACTTTTTAAATCTCATTCAGCTACTGCATGCTATTAATTATTCATTCTATGGTCTAAACGTTTATGTATATGTTAGGAACAAACACACACACACACACACAAATCAGGCAAGTCATGTTTGGTGTTTGAGAGCTACAATGCTAAAACAGATAACGTAATAGAAGTAATAGAAGTCTATCTCAAGACCTATTTTTCCCTGAAAATACATGCTATGTTATTGTCTGCTACATTTTCAGACTTTCAAAAATACCTTTCTCTGTGGCGGGAGAAAGTTCCAAGGCATTGCAAACCTTTATTATGTTTCTAGACTTCAAGCTGTGTTCTAAGCCATATATCATGGTCATCAAGTGTATAGGAAAGGGTTTAATAACAGTTTGATTTGTTGTTTTTGCTAACTAAAGAAATGCGACTAGCACACCTCAGGCACCAAACATGTTTCCGCTGATTTGGTAAATGTCGTGAGATATTAATTTTAGGATGTAACTATTTCTTTAAGTCAATTTCTTAAAAAAAAATACTCTTGTTTGTGCTACAACCTGACGAGGAACCATCTTTAACAGTCCTGAGCGAATCTCCAGCTAGTGGTGAAGATGAAGCGCAACGTAAACTCTAGCGATGCAAACTTAACAGTACAGGTTCTGTGTTTGCCACCAGAATGTTGTGAGTTTAAACGACAGCTTTGTGTCTGCATTGGATCCTGTCTCACTTTGACAAAAAACAAAAAAAAAGCGTTCCTGCTGAAAGCCATTTATATGGTTATGGATTTCAACCAACCTCAAGAAACAGGAAACCTCATATAAATTATACAGATATACAGTATGCACACAGACAACCATGTAATCTCAGCAATTCGAATCACCACCAAAGGAGAATTTCCCTCAAAATTCATGCAAACATTATTTTCATACGATGTCAAAAAAACACAATTCTGTTTTTGAAGGCGCCATCCTGTTATCTATCTTCAGAACATTCAGCACGGAAACTCACAACATAATCAATAAGTTTTTCAAAACTCAAAGTACAGTCAAACCAAATTCAAAGCAGATCTTCAGAGGTCACAGTGCTTTAAAAAAGCAAAGCAGAAGGTGTACTTTGCTATCGGTTTTTGTGCTTGTTGCCGTAAGCAGCGACGTGTTTGTGAGCCGCTTCTTTGCCTTGGTTTTAGCTTAGCTGATGGAGCCGTGGCGATGACATCAGCAGCTCCGGGATGCCAACAGATAACTTCGCATTGTCTCGGTCTCAGGGATCAGATGCCTTGGGTAAGTCCTGATTCTCTGCCAGGTGTAATTTCTGTCTGGAAAAAGTACATTAAGGATTCACATAATGGCGCTCATTCACCTTTCAAACTACAGTAAAACCTTGGATTGCGAGTAACACGGTTTGCGAGGGTTCCACAAGACGAGCAATGATTTTTGACTTGAAAAACGAAGTCTTGGTTTACGAGTAATATGTATCACGCATGCGCTTCTTGTTTTAACGCCGAGGGTCACGTGATCATAAGTGAGCCAACGTTTTTTCTCTCTCTTGCGCTGCGGAATTGTGGGTAATCGTCTCCCCTGCTGGGTCTTAGGGTTACGTCTCTTACGGGTATAATTAACATCCGCGCACGCGTGTACTGTTTATTATAACACTGTGACCAGGTGTGTGCGCGTAAAACATATTTTATTTTGTGTCTGTATGCGTGTGTGTACAGCACGTGTGTAAAGCAAAAGCAAGTCTCAGTAGAGAGGTTAAAGATCCATTTTCTCTCTCTGCTTATGGCTCAGCATGCTCTTTGTGTTTGTGTGCGTGCGTCATTGGACACCGTGCCACACACACACACACACACACACACAGACCCCTTCTACTTTCGCCTTCACAGACACACACACACACACACTCTTTCTCTCCACTCTACACAGAAACACTGCTCTGTCGCGATTCTTTTCAAAGGTAAAGTGCAGGTTAATTTGCTTTATTTTTACTTAATATTTTGTGTTAATGTTTGTGTAATATGAAAAAATAAAATGAATAAAAAATGTATTTCTAAAAGTTAAGTGTTTTTGTATTATTATAGTATAATTATACAAAAAAGTGTTAGTGTTTTTGTATAATTATTTATTTCAATGTGTGCCTTAGTTTTTTTGATCCTTAAAGTCATTTAAAATACCTTTTTTTTTAAAGTTTTTGGCATCTGAGAAAAGGCTTTAAAATAAGAATGTTTGGCACTGTAATGCACTTAATTCATCTCAGTCAACTTTAATACCCCTATCTCACTTACATGGTTTCGCGCGGTGGCCGGAAGTATGGTTTATCATGATTCACAACGAGTTTGGTGCTGCGATTACGCTTTCATCTTTCCGCGCGATAAAGTAAACAAGTTTAATCCGCCTTAAAAACATGTTTAATTTTTTTGACGGTCCTTGCGGAAGCTTGCGGACCTTGCGGAACTTTGCGAGACGTCGGCAGGCAATTGCGGCGGCTCACGGCGGCTCACGGCGCCTAACACCGCATCTCACCGTAAGTTAAACCGCATAGATAAGATATGGGTATAAGCTATTCCTTGTACTGTGAATAATGACAATGTTTATTTTTGATATAATGCTGTATACATTTAAAAAATAAAAGTAGATTTTTCTAAAAAGAAAACCCATTAATCTTTGTTTCTCTTATATATTTTACATTGCTGTTTAATTAAGCAAAAGTACATTTTATCCGATTATTCGATTAAATTTTTGGTAGAATACTTGATTACTGAAATATTTGATAGCTACAGCCCTAATTAGATGCTATGTAAATAAAATATGTGCTCATTGAAGAAATTCTCATTTCTCAATAGCCTCATTTATGCTACTAATGTACAACCAATCAGAACAAGGAGGTGTGTCTGAGAGTCTAAAAGCTCCACCCACACTATAGTTAGTTTCATCCAACCTTCACCAAAGCAACCTTTAATTCTCCTTCTTATAATTCTTATAATCTACCTTTAAAGGTAATATTTTGTTTGCAGATCCTGTTCAGTCTAGTTTTTTGGCAGAGAAGCAGGTAAGGTTAAGGCTATGTAAAAAGAAGCACAGTGTTGGAGAAGGTCCAGATCGGCCGGCAGGGATCCGGGTTAAATCTGTTAAAGCAGCGGGAAACGTTTAGACTGATAGAAAAGCAGTGTGGTGAAACATCATGATTACATTTGTGGAAAGGATACATGGAGCTGCTGAGCTCTTCCAGCTGTGGAGGAGACAGAGAGAGACAGAGAGAGAGAGACAGAGAGACAGAGAGAGAGAGAGAGAATGTTAATGAGAATAAAGAATACAAAAGAAGGAATAAGTATTTAGACTAACTGTTAAGGAGGGTTAAGAGTTCGATAGATACGGGAGAAAACGACTTCACAATGGAATATCCTAAAGACGTGCGTGTGTGTTTGTGTAAATATCCATGCTGCTGTTGCCATAGTGACTGAACATCCCTGCAATCTGGGTTTCTATAAAAATCTATTATTAGTAGTATTAGCAGTGGTAGTAGTGCTGATCTTATTTAATGTCATTCTTAATCGCTATTTCTTGTTCTGTCCTTTTTGTTTTACGTCACACTGTAAAGCGATTCCAGCTGCACTATAAATACATAACCTGAGCTGACTGTATGTAAATGTATGCAAAAGCAGTTAGTTAGAGGAAGAAGTCAGTTCATGTTTGTGCATTGTGTTGCAGGTGTGTGTGTGTGTGTGTGTTACATTTGAGAGCAGGTGCTCCAGGTTGCGGTCTGAAGCACTTTTCCTCTGGTCCTCCGAGAGCTCCTCCACATGACTGTCCAGGCTGAAGTGAAGGCGAGCCAGTTTCTCCTGCATCTCCCGGACATGCTCGAGCTGCTCGAACGAACATACCTTACCTGGGAACGGCGGGAGACAGAGAGAATGACCTTTACACACATGCAAATGTGCTTCTTCTATGAACAAAACACACCAAACCCTTCAGAAACTCCAGAGTAGAGGCCTACATGGGTCTCAGTAAAATAGTAGATTGTGACATTCTCATTGTGACTGTGTGTGTGTGTGTGTGTGTGTGTGTGTGTGTATTTGTCACCAAAGGCCTGGAGTTTCCCTGAGTGGAAGTCATTGAGCAGGTTGAGGAGTCCTCCCTCCATCTCTCGCACGTCTGAGACGTCAGTGAGGAAGGAGTGCTGAAGAGGAGAGGAGGATGGCGCGACTCGGCTGGGTCCGGCTGGCTGGGGCGCCCGGGGTTTCTCTCTGTGAGGCCGGCTGTCACCGACGGAACCACAATCACAGTGAAAATCACACATCAGTCTCTTGAAGCTTGAACGTAAACTTTCCTAGTTGTGATGTTTCTTGATTAGTTTTATAACTTTTATACGTATAATAATATAGAGTCTACACTTAATATCTGTTAAATTATCAACGTATATTTGTTGCTTATAAATACTCCAAGGTCATCCAAGGAGAAAAAAATATTAGGGGTGTTCAAGTCAAACCGGGGCATACTGGTCGTACACACACCTCGTGGCCCTGGGTGGGAGCATGGGCACAGTGAGCACTTCTTTGGTCATCCCCATGGCCCCTACGGATCTCTTGTACTTGCCCCGGGGTTTAGGGGACGGCGGTTGTGGGAGACCCAGACAGAAGGTGGCGCTCTTGCTAGCTGGGAGGACGGAGAGTTTGCGCGGATTTACCGGCGGAGGTGGAGGTTGTGGGAGAGACACTTTGGGACTCCTCTTCTTCCTTTTGTCCTCCATCATTCAGGTTGTTTTTCTCCTGTATGTCTGTCTGAGAGACGATTGTAGACGGGATGTCTTCTTAACTGTGTCTCTGAGAGACAAAACACAAGTCAGCATAGATTAATCGTGTCTTAGGAAAAAGCTAATAAGAGTTACGTAAAGGTTAATAAAGTTAACGAGTAATAGAAATGCAATGCACACAAAATCTTTGTCATAAATATCTGTGTATATTCTTGCTGTTATGGTTTAGGATACAGAGTGTGTTGCTATCGTCTATAAACATGAACCTTTCAATGTAGCTAAGCGGTGGAAAGCAGCCATCTTGGACACCCAGATGTAAGACAATAAGTTGAAACAGCAGTCATTAGTTGGAAAGCTATTTAAAAATAATTTTACATGAGCTAGATTAGCTTTATTAGCGTCATAGCTCGGGAACGAAAAAAGCAAATATTGCAAAAAAGTTTTCGCTGAGATTTTTTTTTGCAAGCTCACCACACTGAACATAACGCATAGCTTCTCCTGTAGAGCATTATACTCACCCAGACTGGACCGAGCACACTCAGGCAGACTGCGATTGACTGCGAATGATCGACCGTCGCGTTAATGCAATTTTACTTTTTCCGCATGAAGCCAAGCTCTGCTGCATGCTCGCACGTCATTCAGCCGGGTCTACTACAGGCATTATCCCACATCCATATTCCATCATGGAAAGCCTGGGTGATGGAAACAGCACTCGTATTGATCCCCTAATGCTTGTTTACTTGCTCGAAGGCAAGCTTGAACTTGTTCCTCATCCTCGTCCTATTTTTAAAGGCCAACTCTCATCACGGGGTCACAATGTGCGGTATTTTTAGATGCTCCAGGGCTCTGTGGGACTATAGAGTGTCTGATTTCCATCCACCAGAAACACTCATCTCAGACACACCTGATTCGTCCTCATCTTGGGATACAGCAGGTGCGTGTGCGTTTGTATAAGAAGAAAAACCAGGCACTGATGCTAAAGTGTATTATAGTATGTACGGTTATATAAATGTATACACACTTTAACAGGTATATCTTTTGTAAAACTCTTTTTTAAACCATTGTTTAAAACTGAAATTGAATTGTGGCAGTAATGTGTAGAACTATGTTTCTTTTAAAGATGTCAGTAGTTGCACCGTTTGATCGTCGTCTACACTGCTTTATCCTTTATATGGGGTCATGGGCGGCCTGAAGCCTATCCCATTACTGAAGGCATGAGGTGGGGAACAACCTGGATGAGGTGACAATCCGTCGCAGGGCACACACACTCACACGCTCATGCAAACACTAGAGGCAATTCGAAAATACAGTATTAATTAGTCTAATCTGAATGTCTTTGGAATGTGGGAGGAAACCGGAGTGCCAGGAGGAAACCCACCACGCACACACAGACCCGAGGTGGGAATCAAATCCAGACCCTGGAGGCCACACCATTTGAGATTCGAGCTACTGTATATATACACACACATAAATGTTTTTCATCATTATCATCATCATCCATAGCTACACTTTCCATCATTTGGATTTAGGCTGGTCTGCCTGCATCAGTAATCCATGCACTGAACCAAGTACTGAATGCACATGCAAGTTAGAAGTAATGTTAAGGTCAATAAAAGGAAAACTGTTTCCAAGAGCCCCGGTCAGATCACCATGTACCATTAAAACACAGTGTTATATTAATGCACCCTCTTTACATCACCTCGCTTTATATAGTAAACTATCATCCTGAATGTGGGTTAGAACAGATTTGACCCTATACATAAGCTGTACTTTGAGAGATATTCTTCTTCTGTTTTGTTTTTAATCCATCCATCGACACCAGCACGGATTTGCGCCGCACAGAGCGCGTGACTCACCCGCTCACGGAAACCCCGCGATCTGCTCATCACTCATCTGCGTGTCAGAGCGCGCGCCTCGTAGATAAATAAGAATAAGAATAAGAAGAGAATCTCTGGTCGTCGTTCACTCCTCGCGCGCGCTGGCTCAGAGCAACAATAAACATAAAAGGTCGCAGGCGGGAGCGCGCGTTGGCTCTTAAAGGAACCGCAGCACATTTTCTTTCTCCGCGGTGACGCGCATCATCATCATCATCATCATCTAACCACGCACCGGTGTTATCCACTCTCTTATTATGAGTAAAACATGAGGCATAAGTGTCAAAAGCCTTGAATAAAAAAGCTGGATCTTGATCTTGATTTATTTCCAGTGAATGAATTACAAGACAAGCCACAGACACATTCCAATGCACTCCTTAGAATCTTTCGTCGTTACCATAGTAACTGATCATTCACAGGGATGTGTAACTAACACTGTCTCATCCTTGAGACACAGAAATTTTCAAGATGGTTTAACATTTATGGAAGGAGTCTCCAGTATCAGCCCTTTCTAAATACAAAAGCTGTTTCTGTTGCTTTTTTAGTTATTTTGTTAGTTTTATAACCAGAGTCATTACCCAGCTCATCAGCATGCTATTAATATAAATAGATGTTTCCTTCCTTATTTATCTTAAGGAAAAAAAATAAAAAAATTACAGTTTGCTTTGTATTTCTCCATGCACCTTAAACCCATGGCAGTTTAAATTGTTATCCTAAAATGTATCCACAAAATAGACACCATAATGTGAAAAAGAGCCAAACTGGACAAACAATTATGAAAAAGAAATATGTACGTGGCCAAAAGTTTTGAGAATAACACAAATATTAGTTTTCACAAAGTTTGCTGCTAAACTGCTTTTAGATCTTTGTTTCAGTTGTTTCTGTGATGTACTGAAATATAATTACAAGCACTTCATATGTTTTTATCGACAATTACATGACATTTATGCAAAGAGTCAGTATTTGCAGTGTTGGCCCTTCTTTTTCAGGACCTCTGCAGTTCGACTGGGCTCTCAATCAACTTCTGGGCCAAATCCTGACTGATAGCAACCCATTCTTTCATTATCACTTCTTGGAGTTTGTCAGAATTAGTGGGTTTTTGTTTGTCCACCCGCCTCTTGAGGATTGACCACAAGTTCTCAATGGGATTAAGATCTGGGGATTTTCCAGGCAATGGGCCCAAAATTTCAACGTTTTGGTCCCTGAGCCACTTAGTTATTACTTTTGCCTTATGGCACGGTGCTCCATCGTGCTGGAAAATGCATTGTTCTTCACCAAACTGTTATTGGATTGTTGGAAGAAGTTGCTGTTGGAGGGTGTTTTGGTACCATTCTTTATTCATGGCTGTGTTTTTGGGCAAAATTGTGAGTGAGCCCACTCCCTTGGATGAGAAGCAACCCCACACATGAATGGTCTCAGGATGCTTTACTGTTGGCATGACACAGGACTGATGGTAGCGCTCACCTTTTCTTCTCCAGACAAGCCTTTTTCCAGATGCCCCAAACAATCGGAAAGAGGCTTCATCGGAGAATATGACTTTGCCCCAGTCCTCAGCAGTCCATTCACCATACTTTCTGCAGAAGATCAATCTGTCCCTTATCTTTTTTTTGGAGAGAAGTGACTTCTTTGCTGCCCTTCTTGACACCAGGCCATCTTTCCTCACGTCTTCGCCTCACTGTGCGTGCAGATGCGCTCACACCTGCCTGCTGCTATTCCTGAGCGAGCTCTGCACTGGTGGCACTCCGATCCCGCAGCTGAATCCTCTTTAGGAGACGATCCTGGCGCTTGCTGGACTTTCTTGGATGCCCTGAAGCCTTCTTAACAAGAATTAAACCTCTTTCCTTGAAGTTCTTGATGATCCTATAAATTGTTGATTTAGGTGCAATCTTAGTAGCCACAATATCCTTGCCTGTGAAGCAATTTTTATGCAACACAATGGTGGCTGCACGCATTTCTTTGCAGGTCACCATGGTTAACAATGGAAGAACAATGATTTCAAGCATCACCCTCCTTTTAACATGTCAAGTCTGCCATTCTAACCCAATCAGCCTGACATAATGATCTCCAGCCTTGTGCTCGTCAACATTCTCACCGGAGTTAACGAGACGATTATTGAAATAATCTCAGCAGGTCCTTTAATGACAGCAATGAAATGCAGTGGAAAGGTTTTTTTGGGATTAAGTAAATTTTCATGGCAAAAAAGGACTATGCAATTCATCTGATCACTCTTCATAACATTCTGGAGTATATGCAAATTGCTATTATAAAAACTTAAGCAGCAACTTTTCTAATTTCCGTATATTTATGTAATTCTCAAAACTTTTGGCCACGACTGTACATACATGTTAAGCACATTCCGAAAAGGTGTATATACTGTATGTTTTAAGGGTGCACAAACTTTAGTGCACAACTGTGTTTCTAAGGAGTACATACTGTAGCATGAGAGGTCAGCGTTATCACACAGCGTTACACTACATCTGAGGTATAAAAATGTGGTTCAGCCTTAATCTGTTATAGAAGCGGCACAAAAATCAGAGACCCAGACGAGTGAAGGAATACAAAAATATTTTCTTTTTAATTCTATGGCAAATCAGAACATAAACAGAGTGGCAACAAAAAAAAAGTTAGAAAAAATAAAAAGCTCTGGTGCATGCTTTTTCTTTGTTTTCGGACGCTGGTGTAACAGGAAGAGACGAGCGTCTAGCTGACTTTGTGGTCTGACGAGGTCGAGTATGAGTATGCTTTCCCCAGCACGATTCTGTCTCTAAGCAGTTTGAAGAAGGCGTAGTAGTTACTGAAGAGGATCAACGCTAATGATATCGTCTGATACCACTTTTCTGAACACATCAGCGAGTAAAGCTGATAGAATATCATCGCTCCTTCCAGGATGATGAGGATGTTTAATATTCGAAGTGGCCTGTTAAAAAAAAACTGTAGGAAAGACAGAGGGAGAGAAAGAGAGGAAGTGAGGAGCATGTTAAAGGAGATTTAGAAAGCAACTAAAAACTAAAAGAAATCTAAAATGTATGTGACTCACATAGAAGCGATAATGCGAGACGTCTGAAGGCACTGCTACGTTATAATGTCCCGTAGCCTTATAGACGTTTTTATTGTGTTTCACTAACACCCCCTGTGGCCACATGAACTCTTCTGTCCACCTGAAAGCATAGAAAAGCAAAAGCACAAAAACATTCACAAACATCTTCTCGATCACTGGTTTAACCAAAAATTATGAACCAGAACAGCACTGCTGTTGAGATCCTGCTCATGGAGATAGTGTGGCCCGTGTGTGTCCTGAGTGAGACCTACGTGTGCTGGAGGACGTTTGAGCAGACTGAGGGGTCCACTTTGTGCCAGCAGCCGAGGTGGGCGGCGGCTTTGTGTAGTAAGTCACAGTATCGAGGGGGCAGCAGGTGGCGCATCAGGATCACTGACGTGCTGACGAACACGAGGATGAAGAGCTCGCACGACCAGCGCTTATCCACGTACTGAGTGCTCTACAACACACACACACAGCCAAAAGAGAAAGAATGATTAACAGTGTGGGAGGACAAACATTAATTTCTAATCATCTTTACAACAATCTGATTAACTCTCTATCCATCACTTCATCGATCCACCTACCCGTTGTTCTAGTCATCCACATGATTTTTGCAGCCATCCATCTATTCATACTGTATACCAGAGTAACGTTTTATCCAACCATGCAGGTATCTATCCAAGTAACCCATCTATCCACCTCCCCAACCACATAACTAGCCATCCATCCAATTACCGCTTTAAAAAAAAAAAAAAAACTGTCCATCCATTCACCAACATAACCATGTACATATCCGGGTATCCATCCATTTCCGAAATTTCCATCCATTCACATACGATAATAAACAGACATACATCAACTTATAAGGCCAAATACATATTCAAAATCCATCCATCTGTTCACTAAAACAAATATCAAAGTATGCATCTATAAAAGTAACATTTACACTTAATGTATGATAGATAAAGGCTTAACTTAACTAACTTATGAGTCAAAGATTTGGGATCACTTTCTAATTCCATATTCATTCCTGATTTTTATTTCTTTCTACACTGTAAAACAATACTGAAGGCGTTTATCCAAAATACACAATAATCTCCTCTGAACAGGTGATATTAAGATGTTTATCTGCCACTTCTGCTCTGTGAAGCTTCACAACGGCTCTAATCTGAGGTGCTGGTTTTTAATTGGTGATTTCTGAGGCTGGTGACTCTAAATGAACGTCTCATCAAGTTTCATCATGGAGCTTGATGGGTTTTACAAACGCACTCGACACAATACTGTTCTTGTAAGAACTGATCCAGAACAGCTGACCTTCATGTCTTAAAATAACAACTGACTGATACTGTTGTTGTTACATAGTTACCTAATGCTGTACGTGTTATTTCGTAGACTTGAACTGCCCAAGTATTGTTGTAGATGGTAAAAAAAAAAATAATCACTAAACAAAAAACAAAGACATTTGCAAGTGATTTTAAACATTTGAGCAGTGATGTGTATTCTAGTGTGGATTGGTAGATTTTCCAAAAATCTACCAGAGTGTATTTCTGTCTATCCAACAAAACCAGAGGAACCATTTATATAGTCAACAAACATCCATCAATCTATCTATCCATACATCCACCAACCCATCTCAGTACCTCTGTACATCATAATTCCATCTGTTTACTAAGTAGCTGAATTGTTCCCTTAGTTTCTAAATTGTTTCCAGATCTTTAAGCACTTTTTTTTGTAATCTCCACGTGATGTGTTACTGTATGAAACCCAGCAGTCGCACCTTGACAAACCAGACGGGCACAAAGGCGACGTAGTATGCGCTGAGCATGGAGCTGACCAGCACCTCCTTCATCCTCTTGTTGAAGTCCATCTTAAGGAACTCGACCTCTTTGCGAATGAGGTCGGGCGAAAGGCAGCAGGCGTGCGTTGGCATGGGCTGGATGCCGTACAGCTGGCTTGTGTGCTGCTTCCACGTCTCTTTTAGGACAGATAAGTAGTCCCGCCCCATGGACACGGACACACCCGCCCCCGTGTCTTTGGAGCCGACGGAGGCGATGGGGGATAGGCGCATGTCACTGCTCGGTCTGAGGATAGGGATATACATCCCAAATCTGAAGAAGAGAGAGAGCGACGCTTCAAAAAAATTATAATAATAATACAGTATTTTTAAGGGCTACCTCTTCTATCTCTGAAAGATTCCAGAACATGTGTTAATCAGCAAGATCATGTCATGACCCTGTGTGTGTGTGTGTGTGTGTTTTGACGCAATAGCTGTGTAATAGCTGTGTATTAGCTGTATTAGCAGCATTAGTCGCATGAGCACTCACGGGTAACAGAGGAACAGGAGGCTGAGGACGGAGTATGTCCTGAAGAGGTGGATGAGCGAGCGGCACAGACTCCAGCCGGTGAGCGTCAAAACGGCAAAGCGAGCCGTCACCAGGAAGACGGAGTGAGGGAACTTCCCGCTCTGAGACGCCTGCAGGAAGAGGGAGGGAGATAGATCGATAAAGAGAGATAGATAGATAATAAAGAATAAAGAAAAAGAATGAATGAGTATTGAAAACAAATTTAAGCAGAAAAAGGAGAATGACAGTGAGAATGTGTGTGTGTGAAAGAAAGTAACAATGAAAGCAAAAAAACAGAGAGCAAGAAAATGAATGAGGATGAGAAGGAAGTGATGAGTGAGCAAGAGAGTGAGAAAAATAGAACAAGAGCGAGACAGAAGACGGAAAACAAAAGACAGAACGATGACTCAGATTTGTCCCTTGAGAACTCGATTTTTAGAGCTGCTATTTAAATGAAGAAGCAAAGGTGAGACGCTATAAAACAGACACTAATCTCGTGATCAACACTGCTGTGATTAACATTTTATGATTGTCTTGTTACCTCTTTGACGATGGCGGCGATGAGCCGGCGTGACAACACGATGACGGTGAACACCAGCATGTTATAGTCGATCAGGTGGAAGTTCTGAGAACAGGGAAATTAATTATAGTTAGGATAATTATAGTTGCGCATTATCTTTTCCGCCAGCTCCAACTCCTTCATTAGGACAGACGAACACACCTGCTCCTACAATGTGATGGGGAAAAGAAAAAAGCCACAACACCTTTTGCAAAGGGACTCACCAGTGATGTGTGTGAGGGGGGGTGTGAGGGTGGGTACCACCACACCGTCTTGTAGATGTTGACGTAGTGCACGAAGAGTGCGATGAGGTGGCAAAAAAGGAGGTGCAACTCGAACATCACGTTGCGATCCACAGAGAGCTCGGGGATCTTGCAGTGCTTCAGCGGGACCACGGTCTGAGCAGCGAGTGGGGGGCTGGTGAACCCTGTTCCTGAACTGTTTCTGCCAACCAAGACACACACACGCATACACACATTATAAACCAGGCCACAAACTTGAACATTACACTTATTAGATTCATAAAGCTCGATAGGGATCTCACCTGGTCCGTGACCTCACGCCTGTCACAGGTGAGCTGGTGGAGTGGTTACCGTTGTTAACGGACCCTGTCTCGCTGCCCAGCGGAGAACGACAGTACGTCGCCCGGCCTGATCCTCTTCTTCCTCCTGCCATTCCACACACTCCAACCTCCCCTCTCTCTCTCTCTCAGGTGTTTGCTGAACCAAGACAAAGCACATCATCAGCACATAACATCACACCTGCATCAATTTTAAAAACTTGATGTGCAAATTATGATGCTACAGAGAAATCCATGTCCTCAGCAAAAGTTTATTAAACCTCTGAGAGACATCAAGATTCGCCTCCTGTCAGTCATTTTATAGACCACTGTATAGCTCCTGTAGGGGCGGTGCTTCATGCAGACAAGCAGGAATTGATCAAATGCCCAAACCAGACCTAGGTTACAGACCTAATTTTGAGAAAAAAAGACTAATCTATATAAAACAAAAATTCTGTTTGTGTGTTTCCACAGGTAGTTCTGTCACAGGTGTTCAACACTTAATAAGACAGTAAACAGCGTCATTATCAACTTTTATGTAATACTCCTATCGTGTCATTGCTGTAACAGCAGGCAGCATTGTATACGACAAAAATGGATGCTTCAAACCGAGCTCAGGGATACTGAACCCACGGATCAAACTGTGGAGCATCTACAGTGACAGCGCATACGACAGGTCGTCAGGACTACTAAGGCTACAGGCAGCTGCAGGACTGTGGGTCTCTGGGACCAAACTTGCCTACCCCTGCTCCAGTCTCATCTAACGCACCGCTGTGATTAGTCAATTAACATGATTAAACACGATAGCGTTTCCTTCTGTGTTTGCACGTTACTCTTTCAGGCCTCTTTTAGGATCATCATATATTCCTTGACTGTTACCATTATCACACCATTTTTTTTTTATTGCAATCAATGTTAGAAGCCTAAACGAACATTTATGTTCTCATTCTGTGCGCACCTTGGTGATGTTTTCAGAATGCGGATCGGCTGGATGTTTCATAACGTTGACGAAGAGGGACAATAACGAGCTTATTAACACTGAGTCACTTTTTTTGACTAATTAAAAGTTTACTGCCATGATGAGAGCTCAAACAGGGGGTGAGAAAAAAACAGAGTCAGTACGATTTTAGTACCGAGTACTCTAAAGGGGCCTGAAAGAAAAAGAAAAGTGGACAGCATGACTAGCACTGACATTCTTTCCTCATTTCATAAGGCACTCAGTAACAATGTTTTGAAATCCATGTGCGTGCTCTCGAACAGGGCCTGGGCTTCCTCAGAAAACCTTGCTCCATCACGCTGCATGTTTGAACACGCAATAAGGACGCAGTTAACGTGCAAACGCAGACTGTGACATCACCTGGTGGCTTCCAGCTACTTTTTGAGCAAGACCTTCTCACCCTTATGGAATAAAACACTTTTCATGGTGATTACTGTTTGTTGACTGTGTTGTTGACCAAAACAAACCTGCTGACATTGTTCACCTTATGCTAATAAACTACTGCAAATTAACAACAACAACAAAAAACTGGTCCTGTCCCTGACCAAACCTCGACACCTGCATCACTAAGGTGATAAACTTATCTCCATGGTGATGTATGTGAATTCTGCCAAATCATGAACTTTCTAAACATGTCAATGCTAAACACTGCTAGCTGGCTAAGTGGCTAATGCTACTCAAGTGTGCAGCAGCTCAAAGGCACGCCCTTGGCTCGTGAACTCCTACTTTACATTTACAGTTTTGGTTTATACAGCCTACAGAACTTTATCCTTTTAAATCCAGAGCAATGTGGGGAAACAGTGAGGATGAAGTTTGTGTTAGCATGATTAGCATAGCTAGCGCGCAGAGCTTCAGTGCAGGACTTAATGATACGGAAGTAAACGCACGATCAGCGTGATCCTCGTGCGGGATTGATGGCAGGGGGAATAAAAGTGTGCAGTGCGCGCGCTCGTGTGATTCACTTTATTCTTAACATCCAGGATAAGAGCTACAAAAGGCCTAGCGTGCGCGCGCTTTCGAGCTAACATCTCAATTTCAACCCTTTTTTTTTTTGCAAAATAAGGAACACAATGAACCAAAAGATGCAGCACAAATCTTACCGAAAGATGAGACTTTGTTCCTAATCCGGTATCTCTGCTGTTGTTTGGTTAATTCAGCTCGCTAAACGGTTCTCTGGTGCTAAACACGTTCATGTTGATGTTGATGTT
This sequence comes from Clarias gariepinus, assembly GCF_024256425.1. Classification (NCBI taxonomy): domain Eukaryota; kingdom Metazoa; phylum Chordata; class Actinopteri; order Siluriformes; family Clariidae; genus Clarias; species Clarias gariepinus. Next base: position 36,533,753 of record NC_071107.1, read on the forward strand.
CAAGCTGAGGCTGAACGCGGGGGCGAGGAAAGCGCGTGCACGAGGGAGGCGGGAGGCGGGGGCGTGCGCGTCTTAAAGGAGCAGCGCGCAGTGTACGTACAGTGGTACCTCGGCATACGGATTTAATCCGTTCCAGATACGAGTTAATTTTCCCATAGGAAATAATCGAAAAGCCTTATAATCCGTTCCAGCCAACCAAAAATATTACCAATTTCCAACACTCTATTCATATCTTTGCATACAAAATATTTAGAAAAGACATGTAAATGAAGTAAAAAAAAAAGTATGAAATTTGCTTTGCTTGGCTTTCCACTGATGCAAACAAGTTTTGAATGGGTCCCAGATGTATGCGCAACTTACCCAGCTCGTATGGCGAAATGCTTTCGTAAGTGAAAATTCTAAAACGTAATCTAGAAAATTAGCATGCTTGGGTTTTGGCTTTGTTTAGCCCTATTCGGATTGTTTATTTGTAAAACTGATGACTGAATTCAACTGTTTGAATCAGGGGTCCGTTCTTCGTACGTCGCTAACTCAGTTAGCTGGATTTGATTGTTGTGGATTTGTCCTGATCTTGGATTGTTTCGTTCTTCGAAGCGCTTCTAGCATTTGTTGTCATAGCAACATATCCGTAAGCTTGAACCTGCTCGGGAGCAGGTTTATTTCATGTAAACAGGATTTAGCCTGCGCTCCTGGCGGGTTATGATTGGTTGAAATGGCGAGGTCACATCTGATTGGTTAAAGAGCACGACTGACTCACGTGGAAAAAGAAATGTATATGCCCCCTGCCATGGACTCCCCCCCACTCACACACACACACACACACAATCGCTATCAAATATTATATATGAACATAAATTCATAGGTTTAGTATTATCAAATATGATATTACTATTATAATAAACCCTAGGCATGAGACAGCCGTCGAGACCATTAATACAAATTCTTGTATAATGTTTTTTTTGTAACATTTATTTTTCAGGGGTTTGTCATAAAAATATGCTAATAAATATTTATATATGTTAAAAATTAATCTTTTATAATGATGAATTGGACGAAAACTAATTTTATTATAAAATAAACAATATAAAAGTATACATAATATTTTTATTTTTTCATATACGACATATTTATTTTCATATTGCTTATTTTATTTTATTGTCTCATGTAATTTGTAATTTGTAAACCATTAACCTATGAATTTATGTTCTAATATAATATTTGATAGCGATTATGTAGGGGGGGCAATCCATGGCAGAGGGGCATTTCAGCATATAACAGGTGTTACAAAAAAAAGTTGAGCCGCTCTTTTTCCATTTCGTCAACCAATCAAAGGGCTTGTGATCAGTGTTTCTACTGTCGATGCATATCGCCTTTTAAACCAACGCACGAGCGCGCAATAATCCTAGACAACTCAGTCCAGCTATACTAATCATCAACAACAGGTGAGCTCGAAGAACCAACTTAGCCAGATCGTAATTAGCACGATGATCTCATCTTAGATGTGTCCGTTCATCTCGGATGTGTCAAGCGACGTACGAAGAACGGACCCCTGGCCTCTTATCCCCTGTAAAGCATGGACAGTGCTCTGCTTCCAAATTTACGGCACCAGTTTGAAGAAGGCCGTTTCCTATTCCAACATGACTGAGCCCCAGTGCAGAAAGCAAAGACTATAAAGACATGGTTTGATGAGTTCGGTGTGGAAGAACTTGACTGGCCTGCATAGAGCCCTGACCTCAACCCCTTCAAGCACCTTTGGGACGAACTGAAAGGGAGATTAGAAAAGATAAATTAGATCAAATAAAACTTCATTAATCTGGGAGAAAATTCTTATGCCAGAGACTGCTCCAAGATCAAAAAGAGTAATAAACCCAGAGTGAACCTATTTAAAAAGAAAATTGTCTAGGACTGGAGTATATGCTGGTTCGTGATCTATCAAGACATTAGAAAAGATTTTATATATAATATATAAATAAAAAAATAAAAAATATATAATAAAAAATATATTACATATTTTAAACATAATAAAAAAAAATACAATACAAATTTATATGTAGTCAAATAATATATATATATATACTGTACTGTATATACGATATTCTTTTATTGTTCTATTGTTTAATCTTATATTATTTAATTATAATTATGGGAACCTTTTTATTATATAAATATTTATTTTTAGTTTATTTCTTTACACTTATTATGTGTTATTTGTCCCACCTTATCTGCTTATTTTTTTACTTGTGCATTCCCTGTTACATTGATGTTTTTAATAATAATAATAATAATAATAATAATCAATAAACTTGAGAATAGCTTCCACAGTAATTTCTGTTAGTTGTAACTATTTCACTATTTCAACACAATATGAATGCAAAAAAATCATACAATTTAAAAGATATTCCTAAAGTTAAAATAACCAAAAATAAGTTTACATTTAATAGCAATGTAAAGTATGTTGTTTGTTTTGTGATTTGTAAGACATTTAGCCTGTAAGACATTTAGCTTTGAGTATAATGGAATGTGGGCGTGGCTTCGCGGAACTCGATTTTAAAAAGGCGGGTCTTAGCGAATGACTGATGGAATGGCCGTTCAATCAGCGAGCGGCCTTATCGCACTGAAGGTCATTCCGGAAGTGGAATTTAGTAACTATCAGGAGCTGAAATGGCGTAGCTCGGCTGTGTCGGCGGCGGACGGCGGGCCCGTGGAGAGCGGACACTCCTCCGTAAACCCCGCAGAAATGGACATTAACCCCGTCCCGTACTGTTCCCTTAACACCAGGCTGAAAATCTAATAAAGCAGATCCGCGGTAGGATGGTTTTATCTCTTTATTTACAGACTGACTGCATGCTCTTTGTTTACGAGCCGGACCTGTATAAACACTCTGTGTGTGTGTGTGTGTGTGTGTTAATTACACTCTGTCATAATCCTGCAGTGATGTTTTTGTGTGACTTACTAACACATTCCTGCAGACTACGTCATTTCTCTAAACCCTTCACTGATCTGCAAAGAAAGAAGAAAGAAACGTACAATCTGTATTCTTAAAAAAAAAAAAAACTCTGGTCATGTGACAAGGTTTGAGGGGTCTGGGATTTGAACCCACAACCTTTTGATCACAAAACCTTAAAACAAACACCCTCACATGCTTATAGGGAGTAATGGGATCTGAACCTACACCATTAGTGAAAGAATGTAAAGTCCTTCAGAAAAAAAAAAATCAGTTTTTATTAAAGACCTGATATTTCAGTTTGGGTTACTTTTGAAGTAATGCAGCTAACAAATATAGGTTGTCCTGTTTATTCGAAATCTTTTCTGTAAATTCCAGACCAAGTCTTTATGCATGAAAACAACATGTTTGAGCTCCTAAGTCTTGCTTAAAAGCCATGATAAACTGTATTTTCAGTTTTAGGTATAAACTGCGACCCTATTAACATACACACGCCTTCTGTTTTCTAAACATAACTATAAACGGAATTAAAACTTATCAAACGTATCAGTTCTCGTTTTTGTTTATAAGTTATAGCAACTATAAAGCCTCCGTTTCCTTCCTCTTGAAGTTAGTAAGTCAAAAGAATTCACACTTTTTCATGTTACTGAGATAAACTGCAGCTAAAGACAAAAAAACTCATGTCCTGGAGCCTTTCTGTTGTCAGAAATCAACCATTAGACACTGTTAATGTGGAAACAGTCTTCTCCATGTGAATGAGCTGTTATTTAAGAAACAGAAAGGTTTTCGACAAGCATGTTAATGTTCTTTAGAGCTTTTGTCATAGAAAACTAATCAACACCTACTGTTGGGTCACAAGCATGCATGTGTGTGAGAGAGAGATTTAAACTGTTGTGTCTTTGCAGAAGTCACCCTGCCACCTGCTAGGACAAAGATCTCAGCATGTACGAGTATAAGATGCCAGAGAGCGCGTTGACAGGTGAGCTTTAGTACAGGACATCCTCTGGTCTGATTAATCACACGGTCCTGTTTCATTTCAGCCTGTATTCTTATCGTGCAGATGCGAAGTGGGTCAGCAGCATGCCGAAGCCTGTCCAGCGCTTGCTTCCTTCAGATCTGCTAAACATTACGCCTGGGTAGCATTTAATGCACCGCCCATTCATCCGGAACGATGACATCATCGGTGGAATCGAGGCCGCTTTTATTTCCTCTTTCTTCATCCACGCTAATGTTTTTTTCAGTTATTTATTTTTTGTTAATTCTAGGAGAATGCTAAAATGATAACTTTACCCAAATTTTATCCAGTTATTTGTATATACATAGTCAGGGTCTTAAATACATCATGATGCTCGGTGACCTCATAAGGAAATCATTTTGTTCTATACACATATTACATCACACGGTTATGTAAAAACTTGCACAGGATCTGGAAAACGCACTAATCGCAAAAGCTTTAAGTCGTTGTTTAATACAGAGGCACATCGTCAGGCCCTGTCAGTCTTAGATCACTGGCTTTATTAACGTGAATATTTTCACTGGTTCTGAATGCGTTCACTTCGATTATTCCATTTATGTTCCTTAAAAAAAAAAACAGGCGTGTACTTGGCTTTTTAATCCTGCTGCCCGTGTTGTTAACAAGGTTTATTTGATTTCTGTCTCATCGAAACGTCATCAGAGTCTCAAGGAGTGAGAAGAGTGTGTGTGAAACTAAACAGATTAAACTAAACGTCGCTCAGAATTTCATATTCACTCGAGATTCAGGAGCTCCACTTGTTTTGAAAAGTAAAATAACATAAAATTCTTGAATTATTCATATGTGGAATACTTTCAGACCTCTTTTCATGTAACCATTTACCAAAAGTGATGGCTTTCAGGAATAAATTCAGAAGAAATTATAGGATTTGTTAAAAGTTGCATATAAATTTATTTGAAACTGATCGCGGTTCATTCTGTTCTAAATGAGCTCTCGGTCGGATCATTAACAGGTTATTAGGCTACAAAAGTTCAATTATGTACATTCATTTGCAATGATTACATTAACGTTTTTCAAAGTAGTTGGGAGGTATGTGTGTGCATGCATGTGTGGTGAGGGGGTGGTTCTTCCCGTGTTTGACCTTTTAGCGCTAAAAAAAAAGGTTGAATTATGTAAAAAAAAAAAATCCAGAAGCATTGTAAAACAATGATGGTAGAGCGAGCATCCATTGAATACACTCTTTTTCTCTCTCTCTCTCTCTCTCTCTTTATCTCTCTAGCTGTTTTTCTGTCATGATCTTAACATTTCAGTGCTTTTAGGAAAGCGAATCTGTGCAGTTCGAATGGCCGTGGGATATGTGCATTACAGTTGCCCGTCTTTTATTTTTGTGTGAATGTGTGTGCGCGTGTGTGTGTACACCGTTTTGAGATAAACGTGTATATTGTACAAACAAGTGACGAGTTGTTCGTGCGACAAACAACAAAATCACCAATGTCTTCCATTAAATGATGTATAGTTTCATCCGCTTGTTTCGGTAGCGGGACCTGTCGTGCCAATGTTTTGTGTGGCCGTGCATGAGCGGGCTCGGTGCTTGCAGAGTAGATGTAGTGAAATACAGTAGATTAGCTTTAATGCATAATAGCTAATAGTCGCGCAAGTGACAGTTAGGTGAATTAGCACTGTGTCGCTTTAAAAAAAAAAAGAAAGTCCTTTCTTTCTTTCTATTCTTTGTTTTTGTTGTCTTTTGATTAGTCTAATCTTATAATTTTCTTTAGATCACTTTCCTTCTTTCCAAAAGAAAAAAAAATAGGAAATTGTTACCTACTGTATTTGGTGTCCTAAAAAAGATTATAGTTCGCTTTTGTTCTTATAGTTTTTTTTCTTCAATGTTATATTTTTGATCTTTAAATTAATACACTGGCTTTCAGATGAAATCAGAGCCTAAATCACACCTCGGTGGTTTTTATGATTATTTAATCTTTTTTTTTTTTTTTTTTTTTTTTTTTTTGCTAGCTAGCGTAGAAGGACCTGACTAGCTAACTAGGCTGTCATAGTGCTTATAGTTGCAAGTTGAGAATAAAAAAAAAAGAGAGTCTAGAGATTCTAGAGACCGTAGTCTAGTCTAGAGGTAGACTCTAGACTAGACCTTTAAGGTAGCAATGTGTCTCCTACACGGTTATGGATGCATTAGAGAGTTAGCTTTAACTAGCTTTATCGTAGCACACATTAAAGGTTTGAGTTAACGTTTAGTTTAGTCAGCTAGCGTCTGTAACAGACGATCAAAACACGGTGATGTAGATAGTTATATACCTCAGTGACTGGAATGCAAAGTCTATTTTTTGGATTATGTTGACAGATATGCAAGCCATACTGCGCATTATGTTAAAAATATTTAAACCGCGTGAAGGTCGATCCGTGCCAGTCTCCTCCATGTCATTTAGTTGGCGTGTTTACTCAGCCAGCTTTACAGTGTTGGTCTTGTACGTGTCACCCAGAGCAGAAGCAAGAGGATACGTGAACCCTGTCACCTTAAGTGTCTCTGTGTAATAATCTCGATGAGCTTTGCTTGAATGATTCCTCGGACCGTTAATATTGCATGTGAGGTCTGAAGTTTGTTCACATCAAAGCTAGCACTTCTAAGCACGTTGCAACTAACTGAATATATCGAGCTGAAATTTTCAACAACGCAGACTTAAAACACTTTTGTGTAACGGTTAAATAATTTAGAATTCATTGTTACTATGTTATGGTATTACCAGGGTGATTAGGCAGAACTAGCTTAATTAACCATTGAACTGATTTGTAGCGGACCCTCTGACATTCCCAGTAAAAAAAAGGTTGTGGGCTTTGTTGCATTATTGTTCCACTTGTTATAGCTTACGACATTGAGTCAAATCATGTTATATTTGCATGATAGTCAGTGCATTATGGACAACTGAAATAATGATGAAAAGCAACACCAACCTTAAAATGCTTTTCTTACTTTCGCCCTTAGTACTCGCATGACACCAGGTCGTTCTTACCTGGAGAGAGATGAAGAAAAAAACAGAAGAACAAAAGACTTATTATAGCCTATCTTACCTGCAGGCGGGGGTGGAGTAAAGGTGTGACGAAGCAACACTGATTTCAAGGGTCCTAGGTGACCATGGGCCCTTTAAACTCTATGAGAATTAAGAAGCGCTGGCCCAGTATAGTAGGCTTCCAAGAGGCCCAATCTCTGTCTTTAGCAGCGCCTTGCCTCCTTGTCTGATTTGCACTCCTTCAGCATAGCTAAGCATCGAGTGCTCCTGGAGCATCACCACTGGCACGGATCAACCATCATTATTTAGAAGCAATAATCTTATTATGCATGAACAGAATAGTGCCAGAATGGTGTTTTTTTTTCTTTCTTTCTTTTGTTGAATGACCTGTAGCATATTTCTAGTCGTAGTGTGGGTGTATGTATGTGTGTGTGGGTGGGTGGGTGTTCGTTACTGTTAATGTTTCTTACTCGAGCAAACTGGAAGCTGATTTTCAGCAGAGCTCATGCGTTCATGACAAAACAAATAAACAAAAACTAAGTAAATAAAATCGTCGTACAGGAACGAGAGAGCTAAAAACCTGGCGGAGTTGTTCTTTATGCACACTGCATGATTTGTATCAGTACATCAGCAGAACATGCACAGATCTCCATTATGCAGTCAGAAAGCAGCAATAGAAGCGACAAGTCACAGTGGCGCAAATGCTTTTAAAACACGTGCCAGATGTTCTGCAAATGAGCCTGTCGGTGTTCGTGTATGGGAATGCGGGGGGAGGGGGGATAAATTAGCTACTGCATGGTAAAAGTGGGTATCACGTGTTGTGCTGCATGCAATAATTAAGCTTTTGCTTGGAGAAAATATAATGCAAAAGGAATGTGAAGTCAAGCAAGTGGACTGATTGATGTTTGATTTCTCCCTTAGTTATATATCTATAGTTATATATCTACAGTATACAGTATATAAAGACAGTCATCTTCACTTGCATTATTATAACCCATTCTGTATGAAACTTTACTCATTTTTATTTTTTAAATACATCTTTGTCAAAATTTTCAGTTTTTTTTTTTTTTTTCTGATTGGTTGCCCAGTATATCTTAGCAACTGATCAGTACAAGTTGTTTAAGTGTTTTAGACAGATCACATCAAAAATTGACAGAGGTCGTTGAAGAGGTTAATACATCACTTTTATCTGTATTTTAATCCACTTAATGCCATATCATGGTTTTTAAAGTTTAAAAACCTTATTGTTTTCTATTCCACACTATTTGTGATTTATTTATTTTTATTGTATTTATGTTTGTCACAGGATGGGAACGCTGTACAGTCTGTTTGGTTAAATCTATGCACTACAGATGCGCTAAGCATGCTAAAATAAACCTCTTGATTTTTTTGTACAATTAAAAAAAAATCCTGTATAACAAAATTTAGCAATAAAAACAGCATGGTGCCAATCTTACAGCTGCCCGTTTTATTTTTCTGAACATCAGACGGCGAAAGAGAAAAATCTTCACGTCGTAGTGAAACAACTGTGATGATATAATTCCTCTATGTCCCGGCTTCCAGAAGGACATCACCCCTGACCCCATGCTTGTTCTCTCTTACAGATATCACCTCTTTTAAATTCTAAGTTGTCAATGCTAATTACCAATGGAAGGTTTATGAAGTCTGGTCTCAGTTCTTGGTGTAGTTAAGGAAGGAGACACAATGAAAACGTATCACTCCCTGTTGAACATACAGTATGCTACTTATACAAGTATACAAAAAGTTGACATGTATACAGTCACTCTTTGTTTTTATCTGTCTTCTGCATCTCTTTTTCTGTCACCTTTTTTTTTAGCCTGTATGACCAGATTAATGGGTTGTGCCATGTTTGACATTTTTATCGTTTGTTTAGGTTTGTTATACAGTGGAACACTGACTCAAACTTGTATTACAAGAAACTAGAAAAAGTAAAATGTAATCGTGCATTTAGAGCTACCAAGGCTCACTGATGTGTATGGGGAGCGAAGGTTGGCCTAAAGTTTAGCCTGATCCTATAGAAAAGCCTCAAGGTACTGACAGAGTGAATGCTGGCTCTGATAGAAAGGAGTCAGAACACTTAATGGGTTAGTGGGCTGCATATGGGGCTTGGTAGCTGCAGACCTGCTTCAGGGCCGTGCCCAGGCTGACCGGTGCCCTCAGAAATAAACACGATGTGCCCACATGATGCAATATGTATGTCAACAGCAACGGCAGTGTAAGGTCAACAGACACGTCAAAAACGATGGATATTTGTGCAAAAACGAAGATTTAACTGAAAAAATATGAACTTTATTTAATCCGACAAATGTACAACACAAGCATCTTATTTCCTAAAAACAAGCAGAAAAGCATAGCTACGGGAACTAGATTACGAAGAGCAATAAGAGATGCTAATCAGAGACGGTGGAGGACAGAGGAAGATGGCCGTGTCCCAGTCTGCTCTCGTTCAACATGTCCTTCAGAAGGTTCACCTGCTTCAGCTGAGCTTTCAGGTCCTGCTTCATCTGTGCAGATAATCCGGATTACATGTTTACACGGAGCATAAAGTGTCATGTACATTAGTGCTAAAGCTCATGTTCCTCACCTCATTGATGCTTCTTCCCAGCAGTCTGTGTTCGAAGCTGACTTTAGAAGCATTTACAACGGAGCAGTTATTAAGCATGTAGCTGAAGATGAACAAAAACAATCATTACAGGTTAAAATACCGTTTTCCCTTACAGATTTCAAATTTTAAAACTAATTTTAAAAAATAGGCATGGTTTGTCCTTTATTTAAAGATGACGAGCTATAAAAAAAAAAGTCTATACAGATTTTTAGTTTTTACAGTTTTTCCATCATATTCAGTTAGCACAAAACAAAACTTGTAATCACTTTTTGTAAGTCGCTTTGGATAAGAGCGTCTGCCAAATGCCTAAATGTTAATGTAAATGTACAAAAAGTTAATATTAATGTCAGCTAGATCATGACATTTAAGTTAACAAGCTAGCTAAGATTTAAAAATTTTAAATTGTGATACTCCCACCAATTCACGGCTTCTTTCAGCAAGAGAAAGAGGCCTCTCAGAGAGGACAAGTGCTGCGGCGTGGAGTGGAGCACCAAACCGACGAACCGGCGACATCCGGAACATTCCAGGGCTTTGTAAGTGCTGCGTGACAAGTGAAAATGACAACACGATTAAGTAATTTTCTGAATCTGAATTATCTGAGATTGTGCTATAGTAACAAATATATAGTTTACAATAAACGTATACACAAACGAATGTAAAAGGAGATCCCTAGCTAATGCTAATCATCCTGACTGAGCTACCTGGATCACAAAACAAAGCTGCAACAAATTTACTGTTGTCTGCTTGAGTGTATTTAGGTATTTTAATACTTGATGTTGTGTGTTAGCACCCTGTCCAGGGTGGGTATACGAGAATATGAATATACTATATTTTAAGTATAATCACTATAAAAATATAATTGTGCTATGTTCCATTTAATACGTATAATTCTGATGTTTGATTCTGACTTTGATAACGATGCAAACTAGCTTGCTGTAATGTGACTGTTGCTTAGCAACAGCAGCTTTGTTCAGTCATACAAATTTTAGTTCAGATGACTCTCTCTTGTACACACTCACTTATCGTGTATCTGGAGCAGGTTACACACGCAGATGCTCCATCACATACTTCCAACAATTTGAAAATAGTCTAATCTGCACGGCTTTGGACTGTGGGAGGAAACCCACCAAGCATGGGATGAACATGGATGGATCCTGGAGGTGCGAGGCGACTTTTGCTAACCGTTTATAATTTCTTTTTCATTTCCTTCATTGTTTTTGAAACAATGTTGTTGAATCGATCGGATGGTTAGTGATTTTGTAGTACTGTGTTACTTTACCAGAATTTTAGAGGACCCTCCTTGCTCATCTCAAGCTTTTCTCTCACTCTGACATCTTTACTGATTTCTGCAACAAAAAAAAAAACAAACACATTCATGTTATGATTTACTTTAATTAAGGCACAAACCTAAAACAAAGCGTTTTTAATTCTGCCCTTACTGAGACAAATGATCGCCTTGATCCACTTGATCTCCCCGCAGGCTCCCAGGGAATCCCCCAGCACCAGGTTGCACTTGGAATTGGCACAGTGAAATACAGAGCACGTCTCATACTGCACACACTGCGCCTGCGCGGCCTGCATGTCCCTCAGCTGAGTGGAGATCATGCTGTTCTGGCTGCTGCTGTCACACGGGTCGCATTCACTCAGAAATCCCGACATCTTTCTCTGCGTTCACTCTTCCTCCACACTGAAACTCTTCCTCCACACTGACACACTCCTTCTACAGGCTTCCCGCTCGGAAACACGTAGCGTGCGCTATAGTAAGTGTGCGCGCGCCATCACCTCACAGCCTCCGTAGGTACCCTAGTAGAACGTTTGAGATTCGGGCGACTCTGAAGGATCTCTTAAACACCGCCCATATTTCCACCACGCACCAATCACAGCGCGAGAAACAAAGGTCGGTGTGTGACGCCGAGAGCACGCCAGCCAATCAAATAAGCGCGTGGCGGTTTTTGAAAATATGCAACAATCGGGCGCGTGGAAGGGAATCAGTTAGTTGAGGCGCGCGTGAACAGCTTAAAAAAAGAAAACACGGTTAATATCTGGTTGTGTTTGTTTGTGCTCGGTACAAACCTCTTCAGGATCGGCTGTGAAAATGGATTTAGACTCAATGAAGTATGCGGACTTGCGGCAGCTCGCTAAAAGCGTTGGATTAAAAGGCAACATGAAGGTGAGACGGTTAATAATGAAGTTGTTTAACGGCAAGGAACGTTAACGGATCCTGTTAGCAATTGGTGCTAACGCTAGTTTCAGCTTTGCATTAAAATAATAATCGAGACGTGTGGACGTTTAAATTATGCCGGATATTTCCTATACTGCAAGGGATACGTGTATTGTCTACGTGTATGTGCTATTTTTGCAACAGGTTTTATGATCCAAACATCTCAAATGTTAATCAGAACCAGAATAAGTTGCCTAAACTAACGTTAACTAGCTTCACAACACTGTCACAAAAAATCCAGTGCAATAAATATCACTTGATATTTTAAAATAAAAGGCATTTAATAAAATAAACAACTTGAATATAGATCTTGCCTTTGTGAATTAACGGATTAATTGTTGTGCGCTATAAGAAAACAGTAAGTGCAAGCTTCAATAACTTTAATATTAATCTAATTGCAAAATAATGTTTACTTAGATAGACATTGAGCACTGGTTTGTGCTTCAGTGCTTGGTTTCCATGGAAACGTATGATCTTGGCAGAGGGTGTGGCAAAGCAGGTGACCTCCGCCACCCTTAAAATCATCCTTGCCACCCTAAAAAAAGCGTGGGTTTTTATATTACAGTTTATTATGCATACTCACTGTGATGAAAAAACCTTTTTTTTGCTAGAAAGATGAGTTTTGTGTTTTAAGAAAGTCCAAAATTAAGAAAAAATAATATGCCAATAATTATTCAATATAACAATATTCCATAAACTTTGGAATGCTTTATGTGCTCGAAATTATCAGGATAGCCATTGGAAATAGATTTTACATATGAATAAATACTTTTGTCTTAACATGCACTTCATGTTTTGTTTTGTGTTTGCAACAGCAAATCGTTCTTGTTCAGTGTTTAAACTGAATATTTTGATTCATAATGGTGATAATTAAACATTCACACAGCATATGCTTATCGTGGAAATAATCTGTAATAATCCTGTACTGTGTTTTTTTTTTTTGGTTTGTTTTTCAGGCTGATAAGCTGCTAAAGGCGCTAAAGCAGCATTTCCAGCAGCAAGAAAGCTCAGAGAATGTAAGTAAGGATGCGTGGGATTAAATTATTAAAAGTGTCCGGGAATTATTCAATGTTAACAAGACGATGCTTAGCTTTAAATACTCATTATTTGAATTTAAAAATCACCCCTCTAGGAAAACAGCATCACCTCAGATGAAGTGCAGATCCCACAGGGCGTGGCAGCTGAGCCCAAACCCGCGAACGATGCGCTGGTCACCACACGCCGCGGGAAAAAACAGCAAACCAAGAGAAAGCACTCTGGACATGGAAACAACAATGATCCAAATCCTGAACCTGAGAAGAGCCCAGTTCAGGTGAGGGTGAGAAGATGTGGAGCGTCATTCGTTGCTTGATTTGTGAAGAAGAACGTATAATAACTTTAAAAGTGTATATTTCCAGGATGATGCCAAGGCACCTGCAGAGGAGGAAGTAGAGGACAGCGGTAAAAGGAGCTCTAAGAGGAGGAAGGTGTCCTCGGGTAAGGACACGGGGACTCCAGCTCCAGAATCTGTTGAGATCACAGTCACTAAGGGAAGCAATAAAGGTGTGTTTTAGGTGGACCGATATCTGTGTACATCTGTGTGATTTAAATTGTCAATATTGATTTACAAGTTGAGGGTAAGGTTTTGTTAAGTTTCTCCTTGTTGGAGGATGGGAATTACGAGTTTTTTAGCTATAGTTACAAGCAGCGTGAGCAGATTTTAAAACTCTGTGAGAGAGAAAAATATCACTGGGTCTCCGTCCAATTCGGATCGATAATGAGAGAATTTCTGAAATTATCAATCTTCTTTTAACCTCAATTTAAACAAAGCCTTTCCTTTTCTAACAGATGTGGTGAAGAAGACTGCTGGAAAAATCCCCCGTCACGAGGGTCTGATGAAGAAGAAAGCAGCTCTGAGGCCAACCACGCCAAGTAAAGTCACATAATTTACATTCTTATGTTTTTTTTATGCTGTAAGAGTGCAGTTGCTTGCTGACATCGCACACACATCTGCTGGGAAAAAGTGCTACAGGTAGTGATATTGTTCCTTATTCCGAAATCTGTAGACTTCAAGAAACTCCACGAGGCGCATTTCAGCAAGATGGAGTCCATCGATTCCTACGTGCAGAGAAAGAACAAGCAGATGGAGGTGCTCAGGAACTCAGTGAAGGATCTGAAGGTTTTATTCTTATTCATTTGTGCATACTTCATCACTGATTATTATTCTCTGACAGCACAACATGGAGTCTTTGTGTTACTAAGCGTGCTGCTGTTTTTTCTCAGGCTCAGACAGAAAACAGTACTAAGAAGTCGGCAGACGCTAAGCCTCATGGCGTAAGTTAATTCCTTGCCCTCAGCACACACCCTTTAAATACAAACATTTGGGCCGCAGATCAACACCATCTTAATGTTTGCAGAAGCTGGCGGTTAGCCGAAACTCGCTGTTCAGCCCGGGTGCGTCGGAGAAGAGGGCGGTGACACGCAGGGCCACTCAGGTTCCTACCAGCAAGCCGGTGAAGGACAGCGCCCCCTTTAGACCATCCATTCTTTCAGCCAACAAAATAAACGTCAGGTCAGGAGCATGCCATGAGCTCTGGTGTTACGTGTTAATAATGTGTGCTGACGAGATGAGGCGAGTTAAAGTAACAGTGCCACGGCGTTATTATTTTTATTTAAAGGTTTTCCGAAACGACGCAGGACAACGAGCACAAGCGCTCTCTGTTAAAGACTCCAGCCCGCATGTCTCCCATGTTTCCGCTCACTCCTACTCCGGGCAGGAAGTCTGAAGTGCAGGCGAACAAGAACGCCGTTCCCGTCAACAAAACCCCAGGTCAGAGAGCACACACACACACATACACACACACAATCGCAGTGTAGTGAAACAGCATTTTAGTAAAACATCCGTGCTTTTATCAATTTCTTTCTCAGCATTGACTCCGTTCATGTTCGGAGGCGCCGCTGGTACTCCAGGGACCAACAAGAAGAACGCGTTCGATCTGAAAGCAAGCCTCTCTCGGCCGCTCGGCTACAAGCCGCATAAGGGTGCGTGAGGAATTTATTTTAGGAATTCATTGGCCTCTTTGTAGATCTCTTTGAGATTTGTATTTATTTTGTTTGTCTTTCATCTGTTTAGGGAAGCTGAAGCCTTTCGGAGTGCCGCAGACGCAGGAAAACGCCGCACTGAACAAATCTCAAACGCTTCCATCTCACCAGAAAAACTACAAACAGCACCAAGTGCAGACGCGGTCAGTGAGACTCTGCTACTGAGCAGAATAAAGTCATTAAACACAGAACTAAGTTGTTCATTTACTATTTATTAGGGATGGAAATCAGTACTAAATAAATATTTTGAACAAAAATATGAAGATTGACAATTTGAAAGACAGTTCAATAATTATTTTTTACAATAATTGTAAAAAATACAATTACAGCTAAATGCGAAAGTTTACACACCCGTACAAAGAATGATTTGTCCTGACGAACCTTTTTTACTGGTTTATGTTAAGATAATGGTTTGCCTTTCTCTTCATAAAAGTGATAGAAATGTTCTCTACATTCATTTTCAAACCCAAGGCTGTTTGATTTCATGTTGCTGGAGATTGTTGCCTTGTTGTGCAGAATGGTTGTGTGTTGTGTAGAGATTAACACTCTGATTTCATCCCTCTAACAGAGACGAGCGGCGTGTTAAGCACAACGAGGACAGGAAGCAGAAGAAAGAGAAGATGCTCGGTGCCAGACGTGGACTAGTCATGGCTTAATATTCCTGCTTTTTTTTTTTCTCTCTTTCTCTAAAATAAGATTTTCAAACTGTAGCTACTTGCACCTTTTTTTAGCTTGTGTCTGTTTTTTGTCAATGTTTGATGCTTTTCCCCCTTTTTATGAGAAAAAAAATCTTAACACCCCAATAATTTGTACATATGCCAGAATTTTGTTGCTGAGTGACGTAGACACTTAAGCTCTGTTTTCTTTAACTGTTAAACAAGCATTGTGTTTTATAATTCCTGGGTCCCCGTGTGTTTCTTTCAAAAGTTTGTGCACCCAACACATTCCTATCCAGTCCAGGGTCACAGTTCAACTCCATCTTTGTTAAACTTCCGGGTTCCTCTTGTAGAGTTCATACGCGAACTCCTCTATGTGAGCGCGGTCGTTACACACAGCGATGAAGTCGATCTCTAACTGAAACGGTCCGTCCGCTTTGTCTCCCAGCGTGAAGCCGATAGTGTTCACCTGAAATCCAAAAAACATTAAAGTGAGGAGGACTTACTTTCATTTGTGTGAATTAAAAATTCATAAAAATAAATTATGAGAATTTTCCTGAAACTGAGAATTATCAGACCTTGTCGAGCCAGAGGGCGTGCTGGTCGTCCTGTACTCTCCCACGGCTTGAGAGAAAAAATTTAGAAAAGGGGATCTGTGAAAGTAAGAGAATAAAAAAGGTAAAACCTAACAAACAAATCTCTTATTAGACTTTATGATAAATAACTATTAAATAGGACTGCTACTCTGTTTAGCTGGCATGACCTTTAATTTTTTTATTTTTTTGTGGCACCCGCACCTTGACGTCCTGCCAGTACGGACCCCCTCGAGTGTACATGAAGTAGCTGTACATGTCATCTCTCTGGTGAGAGAAGTAAGTCTCTGCTGAGATGTTCACCATCCACGGCCTCCCGTCTCCACGGATACGCAAATACAGCGTGTTAAAGTTTGACCAATCAAAGTGCTTCTTTCTGTCGAATGAAGACTGCAAAAACACAGTCACGTTAACCAGCCAGAGCAGCATCACATTTTACTCAGTTGATTATATTAGTTTAAGGTCTTATTTAAAAACAAAACCAAAGGCAATCGAAAAACGAAACTCAGGATTGAGAAGCACTAACCCGAGGCTGTTTGGAGCGCAGAGTGCAGTATCCGCTGTAGCGTGTCTCTCCATCCCGTGGTGGAGCCGAGCACAAAGAGCCATACAGCATGCAAGTGGAATTATTCCTTCCCAGTTTTATATAGGCCTCACTGCGGCCACCGATCTCCCTGTCCGAGGTGACCACCCACTGACTGATTGACTCTGGGCCACGGAACTCCCACAGCACACGCGTCTGCTCCAACATATGCACCTCCAGCGGCCGTCCCTCGGGTCCTGACCAGCGCTCCATGAGCTCGTCCTTCAGGAGCCCAAAGTGCTTCTTTACCCCCTCCACACCCTTTGAAAAGTCAAAATTTATCTTCTGCCAGGGCCATCGTGTGTCCGGAGCCTGGCCTGGTCTGCGGTAGTCCCGTTCATACACAGTTCGGATGTTCACTGTGACAGGACAGGTGATGTGCAGTTGAAAGAGATGCCTCCAGGATATCCCAGAGGGTTTCAGTAGCCTCCCTGACAGGGCCATTACCTTTGAGCTCAAAGCACTCTGGATCTTTTCTGGAAAGCAAGAAAGAGAAAGACAACCTGACCATGTTACTGACTCAATTCTTCAAAAAGAAACTTGACAATAGACAAATAGAGTGCAACCAATAATACATCCCCGTGTCTTAATTACGCCAGATTCTTCATGACACACTGCTTTTTATACTGTAGTCTGGCTGTTCTGTAACCACCTAGGAACATGACTTGGTCACCAATCCTAAGCAGTACATGATGGGATTTAATACATTTACTAGTTAATCTAAATTAGGGGTCTTCATCCCTATTTAATCACTTCTTTAACCAGTTGGTCTTAATAAATCTCTAATCAATTATAAAGTGTGGCTGCAACCACACCAGCCCTTCGTAAAAAAGACTGAAAACCGCTGTAATGATAGAACAGGCAAAAATAACAAAACATCACTTACCTACACCCTGAAATAACAGCAACCAAAGAGCAAAAGGCGACACTGTTTCGTAAAATCAATTTACAAGCAGTGACAGAGTGCGAATAATAAAAATAAAAAACTTTAATATAATGCGATATAATATTTCAAATTACAATTAAAGAAGAAATGCTTTTAAGAAATAGACTGACATTCACGTTTCTGTAAGCCGCCATTGTGGTCCGTCGCGTAAAGTGTCCGGAGAGAAAAAAAGCGATGCTGCACACTGGTTCCGGGATCCGCGCGACAAGATTATCGGGGGAAAATGTTTAATATAAGAAAATAAATGGAGATGTACAGTATCTGTTGGACGTGTCAAGTGTTTGTTTATAAAGTGTAACGTTCGTACTGACCTAAAGTTTAATGACTACATGTAATAATGCAGTAAATTTAACTATTAAAACATTACTTATAATTCAACTAATAATAAAAAAAAAACCATCTAAACTTATACGAATACATAATAGCCTCCAAACATTTTATCTTATTATACAGCAACAAATCAGCGAGGAATATACTTTTTTTTCTGATCATTGCAATAAGGTGATCATTGCAATAACTTGAATCAAAACAAAATAGAATACAATGTACATTCATTACAGTAAAGGGAAAACAAATGGCAATAAAATAATAAGTGTCAGAGAATTCTAAAAGTAAATTGTTATTTTATAAAAATCTAATTAGTTTAAGAGAATTAAAAAGTGAGTTAATTTATATTATAAACAGAGAGAACAATAAAATATTTTTATGATGAAGAATTTTGTATTTAAAACAAAACAATGAACTACATGTTCGAGAGGTTTATTTTCAGGATTTTCACACTAAAAATTATGTATTTCATACTAAAGGAGTGAGATACATTGAGGTGTTCGAATTGATTACATTTTAGAAGAGTTAATCTTTTTTGTCTTCTCACGCTCACAAAACACATGCATCAAAGTTTCATGTAGTGTAGGAGCATTTATTTTTTATCCCAAAATATCACAAATAAATCTGACAAAAAAACAGTTTACAGGCTAATATTTTGGAAGATCCTAAAATAAACTTCTTTATTTTTGTTGGAAATGCAGCAGTTATTAGACATTAGCCAGGGTATTAGATCTGACTCAGGAATAATTATTCCTTAAGTTTAAAAATGATATTATTAATATTATTGTTATTGTTATTATTATTATTATATTTCCTATTTGTTATGTCAATACTATCCAAAAGTAATTTAGATCGGATAATCCCGCATGAACTAAAGGCTAGGTGACTCTTTTAAGCTTTTACTGACGTCTAGATGACGTCATTGGCCCCTTGATGGTTGGAAAAAAAACATAAACACGTAACGCGCATGCGCGTTCTAGCGCCGCCGTCTGTGTTCGTGTCCAAAATAAGCACGAGCGCATCCACCGCGGGTAGCTTAGCCTCCAAAGCTAACCATGGTGAACGTAAAGAAGCGGAAAGGTCGGGTCGTCATCGATTCCGACTCGGAAGACAGCGCCAGCGATGACAATTTAGATCAGGTAAAAACGAGATATAATTATTTTTGCTTAAGAATTGGAAGAAGTTGTGTGCTGGTTTTAAAGGGTCTCTTTTGGGTAACATTAGCACCGACGTCCATGCTAGTAGGTAACTGCGCTGCAATTTTTTTAAACATACCTGCATTGCGTCCAGTGTTCTTTGGTGAACCTTTACGTCACAGCACAAGCTTTTCGATGATTGGTCGAGTTACGCAGTTTAATCCAATTGTAGTTTGGAAGGCGGGAAACTGTCAGCCAATAGTAATAAAGGGGGCGGGTTTTGCCTAAAAACAAGTGGGAAATATTTAGAACGCAGGTGCAAAGAGCGCTAGCAAGCTAGTTGCTTAAAGAGCCTGCTTAACAGCAAATAATTATAATCTGGTATATAAAAATAGTCTGCAAACACAATGTTTTTATTTCACAATTAAGCACAATCCATTTCAAAGCATTAAACTCAGTAGTTGTTGTGTATATTAGGTGCTGGCCTGTTAGCTAGCATCCTTGCTAGTTAGCGTGCTAGCGGGTTAGCTAGTCCTGTACGCTTGTAAACATTCGAGTCCAGAGCCAATCCACGAAGTGTTTCTGCAATTCATTTTAGATTTATTTCAAGCTTAATAAGTATTAAAAGGTTAAAGTGTTAAAGAGCGCTAACGTTTTGTGTTTTCAAAAGTAAGTGCACCCTAAGGCTGGAAATCTCTGAAAGTCACTGAGATTTCATCTAATGGTTGATTTTCACGCTTTCTCTTAAATTGTAGAGACAGAGGAACGGATAATTACACTTTTAAAAGGCAAATTTCTGCATTTCTCCATCTTTTGTGCTCAGCTGTATTAGCTTTGCACACACTGGGGCTTATTTCTGCACTGAAACTGAGACATGAAGCTGAGAACTAAAGCCAGAGCAAATCCCCAGGCTGGCCGAGCTAAGTTTATCCTGCATGATGATGATGATGGAGATATAAATGTGTCTTTGGCAGAATTATCCTCCTGGCTATAAACACATCACAAACACACACGACTCGCACTGTAACCATAAATCCTGACACTAACGCCAAAGTCCATAAAGTAAATCAAATCTGACACGCACAGTGTTGTTAGTTTCTCAGCAGTGTGACCTCTCATTTGTTGCTGAATGAAAGTAATGCGTTTTATCATCTGGTTTTAAAGTATAAATCAAAGAGAAACCGGATTAGACAAGCTATATTTATTTATTTATTCCCAGGAAAAACTATTCCCACTTTATAAAGTTAAAGCTCCGGAAGTTTTCTATATGCCCTTTAAACAACATCTTGTCCCAAGCTGTAAATTTCCCCAGCATTCCGTGACCTCGGGATAGTCAGTGGTGAAGTGATGCGGCATGCAAAACAACGGCTTTGAGTGCAGGCATGTTTGCATGCAAGATACAAGCGCTCCGAGTTAAGAGCTCTGAGTCAAGTTTGAAAATTCGGTAATTTTCTTACAGTTTTGTATCTAAGCTTCCCCTAATGAACTGGACTCTATATTAACTTGAGGACATCATCTGTTATATTGAACTTCTAGCAGCCTAACACACAGTATGACTGCAGCTCAATCCCTGCTATCTGATATCACCAAGTGATTCATACACATTTTCTTACATTTCATACACATTTCTGTAATTTTCTTTTGATTCTGTAAAGCTGCTTTGCGACAGTGATGATTGTTAAAATTGATGTACAAATGAAATTGAACTGAATTTAGGCTAGGTGTCACAGTGGCTTAGTGGTGAGCACTGTTGCCTTGCACAACCAGTTCGATTCTCAGCCAGGTTAGGTTAGCCCCCCTAAACACCCCATGTGTGTGCATGGAGTTTAAAAGTGCTCTCTGTGCTTGTTGGGGTTCCTCTGGTTACCCTGGTTTCCTCCACCAGTCCAAAGACATGCAGATTAAGCTAATTAGCGTTCCCAAATTGCCCATAGTATGTGAATGAGTGTGTGTATGTGCATGCCCTGTCTAGGGTGTACCTTGTGCCCAAAGTCTCCTGGAACAGGCTTCTGGCCCCCCCTGACCCTGTATACAGGATTAAGCGATATAGACAATAAGTGAGTAAATGAAAGCTAGACATACAAGGTTATCTGGGCTATAAAAGAGATTTGTCTCTCCCTCTTGTTTCTAGAAATACCTTTTATATATCAAATTATCTGGTACCATTTATATCTAACCCTTACCTGAAACCGATCAGTTTTCAGCTTATGTCTCTGTTATGATTTTACTTTTACTGAAAAGTTATTGTGACTTTACCTCAACTTGGTGATGGAGCCTGTTTTCTTAGCTTTCATATACGGCAGTTGTACAGCAAAGTGACGTGATAAAACGCACACTGACGTATGAATGTCTAATTTACTTTCTTTTTCTTTTTTTTTTTTTCCAGGAGCTGCTGAGTTTGGCCAAGAGGAAGCGCGTGGACTCTGAGGAACCGGAGGAACCCGTCAGCAAACCTGCGGCTTCTACGGACTCCGAGACGTCCGACAGCGATGACGAGGTACTTCACCGCATCCTTATTCCACTGATCCTCCTTTGCAGGTTATGTCCCGAGATGGTTTTGGTGCCGGTTTGCTTTCTCAATTCCATCTGGTTACATTTTCAAGCTGGCTTTGTATTTCTATGCAGTTTAAAATGTGTGTGTATGTAGTGGACTGTCGGAGGCACCAAGGCCAAGAAAAAGGCGAAGCCCGGTAAAGGACCGGATAAAAAGAACCCCACCAAGAAGAAAGTGAGCAAAGCGGCTTCCTCAGGGAGCTCAGATGGAGACAGTTCTGCTGAGAGCTCTGCCCCAGAGGAGGGTGAGTTTAGGAATTGTTGACTTATTTGTTGCTTCTCTGATTGTTAATCCCATGTTGCTGTTTATGTAAGCATGTTCGTTAAAATGACATAAAATATCGCTGATAATCGCGCAGGCGAGGTGTCCGACTCGGAGAGCAACAGCTCCTCCTCTAGCTCGGATTCAGACTCGTCCTCAGAGGACGAAGTGTTCCGGGACGGATACGGAGATGATCTGATGGGAGACGAGGAGGACCGGGCACGGCTGGAGCAGATGACTGAGAAAGAGAGAGAGCAGGAGCTTTTCAACCGTATTGAGAAGAGAGAGGTGCTCAAACGCAGGTGAGGAGAACACACACACACACGAGTAAATGTTTTCTGACTCGAATCTAATTACTGTTTTTGTCAGTAGAAAGTCAAGTACCTCTCAATGCAGAACAGAATGCTCAAGGTTTAGAGTCAGATCTGATTCGAAGATTTAAACGCGGCTGCCTTCAAACCCTCCGCTGTTGAAATTTGACTGCAAGTGTTTGCATCAGTAACGTTTTTTTTAAAAATAACTTAAAAAGTGTAAAAAAAACAAAACATGAGGCTTAGTTTGTTTGCATATTTATTTATTTGTACCAGTTAGTACACCAGCGTGCAGATTTGGACCCAATTGTCTGCTGTAAATGTCTGGCATGCCTTACCTCCGGATAATTTGTCACCCCAAACCTCTCCTGTGTTCCACTTAGGTTCGAAATCAAACAAAAACTAAAGACTGAAAAGAAGAAGGTTAAAGAAGAGAAGAAGAAAAAGAAGCAAGAGGAGGAACAGGAGAAGAAAAAGCAGTCTCAGGTTACAGACACTCAGGTGGTGAGTAGATCAGTGTCTCAGCTTCTCACAGAAATCCAACCACCTGGTCTTTTAAAGAGAGGTTTATTTTTAATAAGTAAAAGTCTGGAGAAGTTGAATAATGAAATAACATCGCTCTACTTGTTTGTCGATCTGCTTTTAGGTGATGTCCCATAATAAAGAGAGGAGGTCAAAGAGAGACGAGAAGCTGGACAAGAAGTCACAGGCCATGGAGGAGCTGAAAGCCGAGCGAGAGAAGAAGAAGAACAGAACAGGTTTGTTTTCTCGTATATTTTTGTCTGAGTTTTATTTAATTTCTCCCACCTCTTATTCAATGCACCAGCCTGTGGTTGGTACACAACATAGATTTTTCACAGTTACTGACCACCACTTTAATATTTAAACTTTTAACCTCGCAGCTGAGCTCCTCACCAAGCGACAGCCTCTAAAGGCCAGCGACGTGTATTCTGACGACGAGGAGGAGGAAGAGGAAGACGACGACAAGTCCTCAGTAAAGAGCGACCGCAGCTCGAGGTTATCGTCCTCTGATGAAGAAGAGGAGTGAGTGTGGCCTTTGATTTCTTTTTATAACCAAAAAGAAAGAATTGGCTTTAAATTGTTTTTCGTTTATACGTAAAGTCGTACTCGTGACACATGTTATGCACAACCTGTGATTGGCTCCTTTTTACCCCCCCCCCCCCACCCCCCCACCCCCCCCACACACACTCAGGAGAGAGGCCACGCCCCCAAAGTCTCAGCCGGTGTCGTTGCCGGAGGAGCTGAACCGCATCCGTCTTTCACGGCACAAACTGGAGCGCTGGTGTCACATGCCCTTTTTCGCTAAAACGGTCACCGGGTGCTTCGTCCGAATTGGCATCGGCAACTGCAGCAGCAAACCTGTCTACAGGGTACGAGCTACTTCCTGTTTAATATCCCGTGATCCTTTGCGTCAGCCAGGCTAGAGGGAAATAGCACTGAGGCAATTTTTAAAGAGATCAGATATTTAATTAAATTTATAAAATTATTTCTTATGCCTTCTCAATCATAAAACATGCAAACTCATCTGTCTCAAGTGAGTTTTAAATTAAAGATAAAATAGCTAGTTGATTAAATTATGATTCTAGCTAGTTTTTCTGAATTTTATAAAATAAACATTTTGATCAAAATAAAATATTATATAAAAATAAAATAAGGTATTTCATAAATATGCAAGATCTATAATGTACATTAGATAACTATAAATTATAAATATAATACAGGTAATTGCATCATACATCTTTTTTTATTAGCTATACTTAGCTATATTATAAGCTATACTTAGCGGTACTTCATTTCAAGAATAGTCACTAATAGTCACTTTTTAATCAGAATTTTATGGTTTTTAAATAATACAGTAGGGGCAGTATTATCCTTTAGTGTTTTTTTTTTTTTTAGGTAGATATTTAAAATTATTGTTAAATTGCTAGCTTTATTTAGTTATTAGTTAATATAATTGTTGAAAATTAATTTAAAACAGCCTTGTTCAATTTGTATATTAAAATTGACTATAAAGTATTTAGTAAATCCCCCTGTCATAACCCCTATTTAGACTGTCCGCATGTTTTTCTTGTCGCACATCCCCAGGTGGCTGAGATCGTAGATGTGGTGGAAACGGGCAAAGTCTACCAGCTCGGCTCGACGCGAACTAACAAGGGTCTGCAGTTACGGTAAGCTGTCCGTCAGACCCGTCTCAATAACACGTTACACTACATGACAATATCTGCAGATGTCTACTGTCATTATAGCTGAATTAATATAATTTATATTTGTGTGCATGTGAAGACACGGCAACGATACCCGGGTGTTTCGGCTCGAGTTTGTGTCCAATCAGGAGTTCACAGAGAGCGAGTTCATGAAGTGGAAAGAAGCGGTAAGTGTGCTAAAAAAAACATACAAATGTGTAGTTTATTAGGGGTGCTCGGATCAGGGTTTTTGGGTCGATCTTCCATCCCATACATCAGAAGCAGCCGATCTCCGATCACTCTTGATTTAAAAATTATTTTTTTTTTTATTGTGAAGTATTGATTATTTGTGTACTGTTTGTAGCTGTAATAATGACTATTCTAAACAGCAGTGCACAAATTTTGTTAATATCTGGAAAAGTATCATGAATGTAAAACTTTTATTTGTTGCAGGGCAAACTGTGAGTTGTATTCCATTCTCTTATTATTTAATGTAGAAACTAAAACCAATAGAACAACCTACGCATGACTATAGAGTGAAATTTTCCTTTTCTAAACTAGCATAAATGGACTCTCTCGCACTGAAATGCGACTGTCTGGTTATACTCACTCATTATAACGTGCAGCGCATGGAACAAGGCATCGAAACTCTGCGCCAAACGTTTCGAAATAAACGCAGACCTGAGTCACTTTGTACTGGTCGAGCAAATAGTTAGGCAGCGAGGGCAGGCATTTCTTTGTAAATAGCAAAATTTCCAGACTTTTAAGACACAAGTCTATTCTTCTTATTCAGAATGTGTGCCTCTGTGCTGAATAGTCACTCAGAGTCAGCTCGCATGCATGAAGCAGTAAGGTAACCCCGGGCTGCCTCGGACACAGTTGGGAACCGCTCTTTATTTCTCTTTGCGGTATTATTCCTGTGATAATGGTTTTAGGCTTTATTTTCTGCAGTGTAGGGCTCAAGCTTTTTGAGCACTGCTGCTACAGGTGGCTAAGTGAGGGTCGATTTACAAGATTTAGCTTCTGGCTTTGCAGATAACTCTTCATACTCAAATTTGTTGTTCTTAAGTGACGAATAAGGTTAGCTGTATTTAAGCCTTTGGCAGACGTTCCCTCATGTGGAAAATTTTTGGATATTGCAAATTTACCATCTTTTAAAGAGACCTGGTGATATTCCCAGACTGGTGACGGCATGGTGCTGTGACTGTCGACTCGATTTTCCTTCATCACAATAATATCGGTGTGTGTGCAAAACTGTCAGATTCTGCAGCCGATCGATTGGAGCCCTGTTGTTTATAAATTAGTAATCCGTTTAAGAAAACCTCCATGTGCTTATCATGAGGTGATTGTTGTACTTATTTCTTTAAACTGCACTTTGGTGCCCTCACTTCTGTCTGCCTGGTCTAGTTTTGGTCCTGTTTGTGTTGCTGTAGTCACACTGTCTGATACTAACTGTGTACTTATCTGACATTAACCAGGCAATCTGATTTGCCTGTATCTGTATTTATACTAAGTGCTGACACTATGAGATGAAGTTAATTATATCACAATCAACAAATCTAATTGTACTAATGTTGGTAAATAAACATGATTGCAGTCCAGGTTAGATAAACCCCAACTTATTTCAGAACGCACTTCTTCATGGCCGTACTTTGGTAAATGATTAAGAAGCCTCGCTGTCATTAATTCCTGATTTATTACTCATAACTATCTCATAACTCGGAGCAGCAGACAGAATATCTGTAAAATGTGGTGTATGTGACGGCTCTAGCGAAAGCTTTTATAACGGTAATGTGTTAGCCGAATGTCTGTTAATCTCGGTGTGAACTGTTTCAGATGCACGGTGCAGGAATGCAGATTCCCACCCTGGACGAAATCACTAAAAAGGAGCAGTCTATCAAAGAAGCCGTCAACTATAAATTCAACGACAAAGACATTGAGGATGTGAGTCCCCTTCTCCCCCTTCTTGTCTTACAGTTACCCTTCCTCCACTCTTTTCACACACGCGTGCACACAACATAAACATGGTTTTAAGAAATCTCTCTAATGGCACTCGATTGAACGACAGACTAACGGAATCACTGCTGTGAAGTAGAAAAACAAAACAAATGAACCTGCACTTTACCTTTGAAAAGAATTGCGCCAGAGCAGTGTTTCTGTGTAGAGCAGAGAAAGTGTGTGTCTGTGAAGCCGAAAAATAGTGTGTGTGTGTGTGTGTGTGGCGGGGCACGGTGTCCAATGACTCACATACACACAGATACTATGATACAGAGCAACCTTGAGCAGAGAGAAAGTGGATTTTTAACCTCTCTAATGACACTGGCTTTTGCTTTATTCATCATGCGCGCTGTACACACACGCATACAGACACAAAATAGAAGATGTTTTACGGATGTTGATTCTCTTAATATTTAATGTAGAAACTAAAACCAATACAACAACCTACGCATGACTATAGAGTAAAATTTTCCTTTTCTAAACTAGCATGAACGGACTCTCTCACACTGAAATGCGATTGTCCGGCTATACTCACACACCTTCGAACAAGGCATCGAACTTGTAAGAGAAATTCACTAAGACCCAGCGGGGGAAACGATTACTCACAATTCTGCAGCGCAAGAGAAAAAAAAACCTTTGGCTCAGTTGTAATCATGTGAAAACAAGAAGCGCATGCATGATACTCAGTACTCGTAAACCAAGACTTGTTCGTTTTTCAAGTCAAAATTGATTAAAAATCTAACGTTACTTGCAATTCAAGGTTCCACTGTAGTCTTTTTTTGTCTGTAATAAACAGTTAAATTATCCATTAAGCTATTTTTTCAATAATAAAGCATGCAGAGCAAAACGTGCACACTCTTTCTTGAGAATGTATTTAAGTAAAACTTTGTATACACGATATAATAATATATATATTTTTTGCACAACAGATCGTAAAGGAGAAGGACAGATTCCGGAAAGCACCTCCGAACTACGCCATGAAGAAGACGCAGCTTTTCAAAGAAAAGGTAACACTCCATAATAATCAACACTTTATAACGCGTTAAACGTGTTCTAAGTTATGTTCTTTATAGCGCATTAGACGGTGTAGTATAAACTTGTGTGTGTGATAGGCAATGGCGGAGGAGAGTGGTGATGGTGATAAGGTGAAGATGTTGCAGGATCAGCTGAATGAGCTGGAAGAGAGAGCTGAAGCATTAGACAGAC
This sequence comes from Clarias gariepinus, assembly GCF_024256425.1. Taxonomy (NCBI): domain Eukaryota; kingdom Metazoa; phylum Chordata; class Actinopteri; order Siluriformes; family Clariidae; genus Clarias; species Clarias gariepinus. The sequence goes on from NC_071107.1 coordinate 36,561,393, forward strand.
AGAGAACTAAAAACATTTCTGCCATCAGGTAAACAAACACACACATACACACACACTTTTGTGTGTTTGACCACCTGTGAGTCTGGGTGTGCTTCTGTAACATCCCTTTTCACGCTTCTCAGCTACATCAACCAGAGGAACCGGAGCTGGAACATCGTGGAGTCTGAGAAAGCCTTAGTGGTATGTAGAGGTGCCACAGTGACGCGCTGCGTGCTGTCTGTGTGTGTTCTTACTGAACTTCTGGAAACCTCACTGTCTCTCTCTTTTTTTTTTTTTTTTTTTTTTTTACATTTCCTCAGGCTGAAGGTCAGAACTCCAAAAACCAGCAAATGGACCCGTTCACCAGGCGGCAGTGCAAACCTACCATGGTGTCCAATGTAAGCCCTGAGCTCTACTTTTTAACGCAATCTACCGTTTTTAGGATGTTACCAGAGACCTAGGCGTGCCCTGTGCCTTCTGTTAGAGAAAAGAAATCAACAGTAGGATTGAATACATAAAGCAGATAATTAAGCAGAGTTACTTGTGGTTTTCTTGTAACAGGACATCCTTGAGTGTTCTATTCCTTTTATACAAACAAACACGACTTCAGTGACGTATTTTGTTAAAGAACAAGTCATACTTTCTGTTTGTAGTTACGTTTCCTGTTGAGGATTGTTCATGGAAGCACTTACTTCCTGTCCTCACTTAAATTATAGCAGCTATAATCACACTTTTCCAGCCTGTCTCTGTTTGCGCTAGACTCCTTCCATAAATATACATTAAACCAAACATTTTATTTACATCATCAATGACTTCAGGCTTCAGATACGAGGCCCTGTGAATGAGTTATTGCCCTAGAAACGATAATGTATAAATTAATATAAACTTGTGTTTAATTTAACATCTCCTGACCAATCAGAGTCCAAAATAGAACTACTTAAGTTGATCAGTGTGTTGTGAGCGTGTCTTCTCTGCTGATTACTAAATCGATATAATATATATAATTCCTCTCTCCTATTTCCAGGCCAGAGACCCATCAGTCCACGCTGCTATTCTTGCCCATCTTAATCAGAAATACGGTTCAGGTTCCGGCCAAGACAACTCGCAGCAGGTCAACAAACAGGTGAGCCGAGAAGGAGGTCCATCTGAGCACCACTTCATGTTTAGTTTAATTACTTAATGGTGGTGTTAATTGTCTTCTTATAGCACGTCAGTGTGCTTCTGATTCCCGAGAGCATGATCTACACCATTACCTGACTTGTGTGTGTTTTAAGCAGGGTCCGGCAAATCTGAGGGATAAAGATGTCACAAAAACCACCAGCGACCTCTCAGAGGACCTGTTCAAAGTACATGACTTCGATGTCAAAATCGACTTGCAGGTCCCCAGTGCTGGTGAGTGTGTGTGTCCTTGTTTGTGTCATGTTCCTTACTTTTTCGATTCATGCACTGACACTGTGCCTTCACTTTGTTGCACAAAATTGACTCTCTTGAGGTATGTTCATCTTATTGAGTTGTAATTTTATCTAACGTTGAAGTAAAGATGCACAAATATAATTGTTAATATTGAAAAACATGTATGTATGTGTATATATAGATGGATAGATGGGTATATATCTGGGTTGTTGCAATTTATTGCTAGTAGGTCAGATCAGTAACATTCTCACCTGGCCTCGATTATGATTTTATCGTCTTGTAGATTTTATAAAGTATAAATCCTTATACTTTCTAAGTAGTTTAATGTGTGCGTGTTGCAGAGACAAAGTCCCTGTCTGTGAGCTCCAACTCCCTGCCGGTGAAGGACGGGGCTCCTCGCCGCTCACTCAACCTGGAGGACTACAAGAAGAGACGAGGCCTCATCTGACGCTCCCGTCTTCCTGCCTTCCCTCCATTTAACCCCTGCATGTGTTAGTGAACTGCACCAGGGAGCCCAAGGCTGTCTGTCTCTCTCTTTCTCTCTTACTTAAATGTCCCTTCTGAGTGTATGTCAAAGAGAGAGAGAGATTGTACACATGTAAACCTTTGTAAGTTTGTGTGAGTGTGTGTGTGTGTGTGTGTGTGTGTGTGTGCGTGTGAGAGAGGAAGAGAGAGAATGAGCGAGTATCCAAGACTGTAGTGCGAGACATCCATTCGATGAAACTTCTTGTGCAGTTTGTGTGCACAAGTCATCTGAAAATAAAACAAAATACGAAAATCCCATGACATGTGGCAGCTTTTTGTTTCACCCCCCCCACCCCTTTTTTCCTTTTTTTCTTCCCTCATAGCCATACTTATTGGAGAGAAATCGTCCACTGGTTAATTTATACACGAGCACCTGACATTCTGCGTGCTGTGTGTACTGTCATGTTCTTTTTTTTTTTTTTTTTTTGATGTTCATCCAAATCCTGACCGTGATATTTAAATTTAAAAAATAAATACTTGGGGGATTTTTATGAAACATTTTTCTTTCTCCTGAAGCTTTTTAATGTGTGTGTGTGTGTGTGTGGGTGTTTTGAAAGAAGTTTCAATCTTGGTGTCTTATTAAGAACACCGTAAGAGACTATTAAATGACGTCACTCCTGTAATGGGCAGAATCTCTTTATTGTATGAAAACTTTTACTTGGTGGAATTTCTTTTCTTTGTTTTTTTTCCCCCCCTTGTACTTTGGCGGTCATCGTTCCATCCAGAGCTGATTGCTATGTGATTCTTATTAGTTATTAATGATGTCTTCTGCTCAGTTCTCTCTCGTATTCATGTGGCATGCTTTGTAAATAAGATTTGGCCATTTGGGATGAGTGCGACACCAATAAAGAAGCACTGTTTCGTACCAGTTGTGGACGTGTGTTCATTTTTGTTTAAAAATAAAATATACCTGAATAAAAACTCATTCTCTAGTGTATGATTTAGGAGTTTTATTAATGATTGTCTTCTTGGTGTTTACTGGCGGGTGGCATCCACTGTCTTGCACTACCGCCCCCTGCTGGTCACAATCTACCTCATCTTTCTTTCTGTTTTCCTATTGCTCTATATTTATATTCTAAAATACTTTTTCGCGGTGTATTTGATCTTAGCAAATTCACATCGGGTGTACTTTCAATGAGTGTGTATATCTTATTTTATTTTATTTCATTTGTAATTAATAAAAATGATTCTGCGTATTTCAACAGCGACTATTTCCATTCAGGCATCTCCAAGAACACCCCCCTCCTGGTCCTTGCTCTGTTTTTTTTTTTTTTTTTCCCCTTACATTTATTTATTACTCAGGCATATCAAAGGGAGGTCTGTTGTGGGGTCCTTTAAGTTCCTGGTCCACGTCAAGCAGTATTTGCGATTATGCTGATAGCAAGGGAAAAAAACTAGTTTTATCACTGGAATTATTTTCCCTTTAGACCATGTCTGCGGAGATTTCGCTGTCTGCACTTTGATACAGGGGTGATAACCCGGGTAAGGTAGCTGAAAATTGTTATATTTTTTACGTCCAAACATTGGTGCTAAGCTCGGGGTATTTTTCCCCCAGCCGTATTCGGGTAAATCCCGCCCCCGCGGTTATGATTCGATAGTGATGTTCTTAAGACTCGCTATGATTGGCTAGTTTTGTTGTCTAGTCACTGTAGTGGGCGTTAATACGAAATATGATTCAATAACAGAGCAGGGGGTGTGGTTTCTCAATACGGATGGGGAAAAAAGTGACACAGGCTAAACGTTGTTATCCGAATTCTTACTGTCTTGTTGTAGAAGTTTATTTTTATTTCTCTTCACTAATTTGAGACGTAAACCTTCCTTGTATAAAGTGTAGGACGTTGTCAAAAGGAAATTGGACATCAAAAGTCACCAGCTCGCTCCTTTTAGCTTACCTTGTATAGGCAACTCATAACAGGAGTGTTGTCACTGTTAAGGTGTATAGAATAAATATTACACACAGCAGTAGTTTTTGCTTTAAACTTTGCATTAGCTAAAAAGAAATAGGACTGTTGAGCATTCTGACACGTTTTATGCTAAAATTATTACTAATTTCATGTTGTGAATTTGGACTGTAAAAGGGTGCCAATATTTTTGTACATGTAAAAAATTTTCTTTCAGATCCCAAGATGTCTTGGTTGGTCGATTTAGCCGGCCGGGCCGAGGATTTCCTGAACAAAGTGGACCAGGGTGCTGCCACCGCTCTGACCAAACACTCGAGTCACAGTTCCTCCTCGGGAGCGTTCGATCCTCCGGAGCCGGATGTAACTCGGTACAGCGGTACAGAATCCCATCACAGCTACACTGGCCCCGAGACACGCGGCTTCATCTCTGCTGCTGCAGAGAATGTTAAGAAATCCAAAGCCACAGTGTTAGCAGGCACAGCCAGTGTGTCCAGCACAACGCCTCTGGGTTCAGCTGTTAGCAGCAGCAGTGCGGTCAAAGCTTCGTCCAACTTCGTGAGGCCTAGACGATCTGAAGTGGACGATGATCTGCTGTTCGATTTCCTGAACAGCTCGGATCCAAAGCCGAAGAGCGACAGGAATGAGGTGAGGAGAGAGACAGTGGGCCGGACGATGGGCGTGACCGAAGGAGCGGTTCAGGGGCAAGTGATGGTTCCTTCCGCCCCAGCTACTCCCCCTTCTGCACGGGATCTGTCCCGAACCTCCAGCCTCGCCTCCCTCACTGCAAGTACACACAGCGCCAAGACTGAGAATGACTCGACTCGAGACGGAAGCCAAGGTACCTACTAGTAAATTAAGGCACAGGGATGCCTTATGTTTAATCAAAATTGTCCTTATGGTGAATGAATGTTTTAAATGAATGTTTCAAAGCTTCTATAGTTCTATAGTTCTATAGTTTGATTTGATAGTTCGTCTCTAATATTTTCAGTCATAATATTTTATGTTGACATTACTGTTCTGCTCGCAGTTCCTTCAACATTATTTCTCTCTGTCTCTCTCTCTCTAGGTGACGCCCAGGAGAGCTTAGATTTGGGCCTGGCAGCAGCAGCACCGGATGTTCAGGTCATGGTGGAGTCCAGCTCGGCTCAGGAGGAGCAGCTCAGTCAGGTGGTGTCTGGTCTGCGTTTGGAGAACCAGCTTCTACGCAACGAAGTGTCGTCACTCAACCAGGAGATGGCGTCGCTAGTTCAGAGAGCCAAGGACACACAGGAAGGTGCGAGGCCTTACACTTATCCCCAATACGATTATAAAAATGCCACAAAAAAAAACAAAAAACAATAGTGACAATTAAAGGAAGGATGGCCTCCGTCACTGTCTTCATAAAGGAGGGGTGACCATCTGATTCAGACCTCATAAAAGAGGCGTGGCCTAAGTCCATCCCTAGAAGGTGGTGTGGTCTTTAGAAGGTGGTATGTTTGTTCAATGTGTTTGCTGAGTGAAAGAGGCGTGGCCTGTGTATTTGTACAGTAGTGTGTGTGTGTGTAATACTGTATATAGATAGATAGGGTGTTTAATAATCGGGTCATAGGTTACACGATAAAATCTCTCCTTTTGAGGTTATTAATATGTATTAAAAAAAATAAAAGCAGAAGCTTGCTTTGCGAGATCAGCTAGAAAATGAATTGTTTATTGTAACACCTTTTTTTTTATGTGTTTTTGTGGTATGCTCATGTTTAGTGTGTTTTATTGTTTTACCTTCGCTGCCTCTCTCCAGAGCTGAACCAGTCCCGATCTCGTGCTGAGAAGTGGAATACAGACCAGAGTCGCTCAGACCGCACAGTCCGAGAGCTGAGGGCTCAGGTTGATGACCTCACACAGGCTTTGACAGCCAAGGACGCTCAGCTGGCCGTGCTCAGGGTACGACTGGAGGAGGCGGATCAGTTGGTGAAGGCCAGAGGCTCGGCTCTGGAGGAGGCTCAAAGCGAGAAAAGCAGGTATCTCACAGTCAGATAGAATAACTACTCCCCGTTGTTGATATTTTTGTAGAATTGATTCAGGTTGTCATTTGATGTCCCTGACATATTTCTGTGACCTTTGTGCATGTGAATAAGGATACTGTTGTGCTGTTTGTGACGACAGGATCCTGCAGGACCACAGTGAGGGGAACAGTCTGCACTCTCAGGCTGTACAGACGCTGCAGGAGCGACTCCGGGAGGCCGATGCGACCCTAAACAGAGAGCAGGATAGTTACAGACAGATGCAGGTGAGTAACACAGGCTTTATACATGTTAAATTTCATCATAGTGTTCTAGTAATTCTGTTTTTGTCAAGTATAATGTGGACAAGCACTCATTTCAGTGATTTACTTTAAGTAAAGTAAAGAGCTTTAGTCTCAGTTTGCTGTCTTCGCATTAGAACGAGTTTGCAGTACGGCTGGCGAGGATAGAGGCGGAGCGACAGACGTTGGCCGAGTCGTTGACGGGAGCCGAGCGCAGAGCGACAGAGGAGAGACAGAGAGCCGATGAGCTCCAGCAGCAGGCTAAAACCGCTCGAGCTGCAGCCGATTACGCCAAACAGGAGCTAAATGACTACAAAAACAAAGCCTCGCGCATCCTCCAGGTCTCACGTCTCCACCACTGATCTGGCACCACATGGCATTTTAGGGTTATAGTGAATTATATTAATCACCACATCGCAGGACTGTCAAACTCTGAAGTAAATCTGAAACTTTACAAAAAATTTTTTTCACACTACTGGTCCCTCGCTTTAACCTGTCATACACTCTGTCAGTTAATGGGAAACAGCTTGTTCTTGTCCTTGTGTACTTCATTTAAAAAAAAATCTGACCTTTTTCCTTTTATTTTGTTCCCAGTCCAAAGAGAAGCTGATCAGCAGCCTGAAGGAGGGTTCGGCTTTGGAGGCGCTGGACGCCGGAGGAACAGCCGAAGTGGAGCTGGAGGAGTTACGGCACGAGAAGGAGCTCCAGAAGGAGGAGATGCAGAAACTCCAGGCTCACATACAGACCCTCCGTTCAGAAATCCAGGTCCATAAAGTGCTAAAAAGTCGGCACGGATACTTTTTGCACATTTCTGAGTTATTCAGGAAACAAGTTGATGAACATTTTTGTATTCTATATTATGAATTGCCAGAAGTCAGTCAAATGTAGGTATTTAACTTGGACAGCATTTCAACAGACAAGCCTGCTGTGTCAGATTCGCTTGTTTAAAAATGCTACTAACAAGAAGAAAAGTTGTTTTTATACTTTATCCTTCACACTTCCTGTTTAAGGAACACCACCAGATGTTACCATGGTTACATTAACTATCTAACCCAAGCATTTTTAGTATTACATTCAGCTACCTAAAAACACATACACACAGGTTTATACGTTGACCTTCGTTTGGTAGGAAAAGAAGCTTGTTTGCCACAAGAGAGTATAAAATGCTAGTTAGGTGTAATAGCTTAATGAAATAGTATATTGAATATACAGTAAGTATTAGTGTTGGTTTTGATAAATAAGTGATCATGGAAATACGTATTAGAACATGAGGCATTTGATACGATCAACTCCCAATACACACATTTAGGAATGCATAGTTCTCCTAAATCTATCATGCTTTCTGAATATGTAGAAGTTAAACAGAAAATTAATTCCATTTCATTACACATGCCTGTCAGACACTGATTTTATCATTATATCATCATGTTTTTTGTTTGTTTTGTGTTTTTTCACACACAGGAGCTGGAGAACCAGGCAGTAGTGGAGGCCGAGAGCTGGAGAGAGCAGCAGCTGGAGCTACAGGAGCAAAACACACAGCAGGGCCGACAGAAACAAGAGGTGGAGGCTGAACTGGAGCGCTGCAAACAGGTATGCAGAGTGTGTGTGTGTGAGGAAGAGAAAGACCATGTGCCACATCTGCTCTGAGTTTGTACTCATTTCGTTTCCAGCCATGTTATTGGAACGGTACATTTTTGTTTTCATGATTATGCAATGAAACACGAGAGGGTGTGACACCATGAAATCATCACGACTCAGGGTTTGTTTATGTACATCTACACGGTTGTGATGTCTGCTCTTCATAACACAATTTACAACTTTTATAAGAAAAAGGTCAAACCCCAGTTTGTTTCAAATATAAATGTATAAAATATTTAACATCTATGCAACAATATCATAAAATAATCTTCATCATCTTCAGCATAAACAGATTGTAAACTGTAATTATCACATCTATTACTAAACGGCAGACTAAGAAGACATCCTTCGATAAGTCCACCTTAATGTGATGCAGATTTCCTCACTCTATCGAGCACAGTGATGAGTTGTCGTTCTAAATACATGTATTAAATTAATACCACACAAGGGTCAAACATCTGCTGCAAATCATTACTTGTCACAATAACACAATTCTGGTGACCGAAATGTGTTGCAGTCATTGCTGTGATCTTTGCTGTTGCTAAGCAAGCCAATGAAGAGGAAAGTGATGGAGGTTAAAGTAAGCAGGATGTGATGTCATTGGAGAAACAACACAAGATTGTGTTTCAACCAATGAGTTTGTGTAATTAGAACTAACTCATGTGTTGATTATTTTAAAGATCTGTCTTTGTGTGTGTAACAGGAGCTACATTATGTGGAGGAGGAACACCATCGCACTAAAAGCACCCTGCAGAGTCGCATCAAAGACAGAGAGGATGAGATTCAGAAACTTAGGAACCAGGTGGGATGTGACACACACCATTACATCACATACATAACCTACACAAGGATGTTTTGATCAAGTCCGGAGTGTGAAACTTTATTACATTAATTTGTCATCATTTGGGACATAATTATTTATTAAAAACTCCATTTTGTTACTCATTGTTGGAGTTTGGAGATGTCAGCACAATCCTCTCTCTCTTTCCAGCTAACCAACAAGGCTCTGAGCAGCAGCCAGGCAGAGCTCGAAGGCCGTCTGCATCAGCTCACCGAGACTCTGATCCAAAAACAGACCATGTTGGAGGCTCTGGGCACGGAGAAGAGTTCCCTCGTCTTCCAGCTGGAGCGGCTCGAGCAGCAGCTGAAGAGCGTGCAGGGAGGCCAGAGCGGCGGCTCTCACATCAACATGGCCGCCGTGGACGGGGCAGGTCCGTGCATCCCTGGCATGGGTTAAATATCTTTCAGATCTGTTCATGTCATTTTTATTAGTTCGTATCAATCCATTCTGACCAAACACAACAGACAAGACCTGGGTTTTCTTTTAAACGTCAAGACGCGTCAGAAAAGGTTTTATTTATGTACAGTAATACCTGATATTGTGTTTATTTATGTTATTCACTGTATGAAGGTGCGAGGCAGAGAAACACACCGGTGCTGTTCGGCGATCAGGATGGCTCCGAGACGGGCATGTACGGGAAAGTGCGCAAAGCAGCCACCACCATAGATCGCTTTAGGTAACGGCACATACACTGCCGCTCATTAGTTTCTTATAATTAAAGGTGCACAAATTAATATTCATACAGCAGCTTGTGTGATCCAACATGCACAAATCAACCTGTGCATGATCATTATTACACGGGTGAATCAATTAGTGAAGCAGTTTGTGTGAATCGAGTGGTGTGAATCAGTTTGTGAGACATGACTTTATTATTTTAAGAAATTTCCCAGCTGCGGGACGAATAAAGGTATTATCTTATCTTATCTTACTTCTGTCAGTGCACTTGTGTTAGTCCTGGTGTGTGAATCGAATTTACTTAATTTAAATGAATAAATTTGCATGACCCAGTGTGAATCAGTTTGACTTGCATGAACCAAATTGCATTAATCTGTCATGACTCAGTCTGTGTTGCTTACGTTTTGTGATCCTTGTCTGCAGTATCCGGTTAGGGATCTTCCTCAGACGTTACCCTATGGCCAGAGTCTTTGTAATCATTTATATGGTGAGAAAAGCTAAAAAAACTTTCTGCATCTTTGTCCATTTCAGATCTGTGTGATGTTAACTCGTCTCTGTGTGTTTGTAGGCCCTGCTGCACCTCTGGGTGATGATCGTCCTGTTGACGTACACCCCTGAGATGCATCCACAGTCTCATCCTGATGGCAGATAGAAGACTATTATGTACATGAAATCTTTATCAGATGCTCTACATGTATAGAAATGAAGCTATATTATGTGTCAAGAGCTGAGCGACAGTACACATGCGTTTTCTTTCCCATTCCTTCACTTTCCCTCCATTTTTCTCCATCTCTTTCCCATCATTTTTTTTCCCTTTTATTTTGAAATGAATCATCTGCAGTGAGGAACGGAAATTGAATGATATATTTAAAGACAGGCTTCTATTTAATTTCCTTCATGGAAAATTTGCATACGGTTTTTATTCATGGATACTTTTGGTAAAACTTGATTGTAATTCTTCACTTTGATTTCTTTTAACAGAAATTAAAACACTAAAACGGTCAAAGCTATCAATTTCATTTTAAGTGTATTAAGATTTTATTGAAAAGAAGTATGATTTTTTTTAATAGATATATCAAAGACTTGTATCATTAATTTTTTCCAAATTAGTTAGAAATACAGTCAGGTAAGTAGTTGGACAGTGTCAAAATTTTAGTATTTTGTCACATCTGTATATCACAGCATGAGGCAATTAGAATGGGAATCAAGTGCAGACTTTCAGCTTTAATTCAGATGGTTTAAATAAAAAAATATTGTACTAACCATTTAGGAATTGCACACATTTTTTTACACAGTCTCCATATCCATTTGCTTAAAAGTAATGGAACAATGGCTAGATAACAGACAAGACCAGTTGTGGCCTGTTTCAAATTATAACACTAAAAGGTCTGGAACTGATTAAAAGTGTTGAATTAGCATTTGGTAGCTGCTCATGGGATTTCTCAATATGTACTCAAAGAGGTGCTGATGTAAGTGACGATGGCCACCATTAGGCTGAACAATCAGAGAGCAGAAACTTTTGGGCCAAGTCAAGAACACTAGAGAAGGTAAGTGTATTATTGTCAAAGTCTACAATCAAGATATGCCTTCATAAATGTGAATAGAAGAGAGGGTACCTTAAGATGCAACCACTAAGAAGACTCAAGAACAGAAGGGCCAGATAAGACTATTCCAAATAAATAAAATAAGAAAAATTAAAGACTATTTAAGACGATATTACATTGTACCAGAATTATCGGAAGAAAAAAATATGGAGAAGCTAAATAAGGTCTTATGTTCCAAACCATTCCAAATTATCATTAAACAAGGTGGAGGCAGTGTTATATATTGGGCATTTATGGTTGCCAGCGAAACTGTCTCACTAATGTTTATTAATGTTGTGATTGTTGTAAAATGTGTAGAGCTATATTTCTGCTCAGATTTAGTCAAATGCTGATACTGTAATGCTTCACAGTACAGATTGACAATGACCTCTGTGGATGGAGGTTGGCAGCCAGTAAGTTGCATCAACACCACCACCTTGTCATGATCTCCCTCATCTTCCTTTTAGTTTAAATCCCCATTCATGCAACACTTTCAACCTGGTTCTCTTTTTCGTGAGAATGTAAAGAAGTGGAATGTTCTTCAAGGTCTGAGTCAGTCACCTGACCACAACTCAGCTGAGCTGCTTTACACTTAATGAAGACAAAAATTAAGGTATATACAGTTGTGTTCAAAATAATGACAGTGTGTTTAAAAAAGTGAGTAAAGCTCCATATCCATATAATAACTTTTCATTTAAATCATACAAATGCATTGGACACCCTGCACGTTCTATTCTGAATCACAACATGAAGAAAAATGTGCTAAATGTATTATTAGTTTACAGAAAGTAAAGAAAAACAAATATTAGACTGTTCAAAAAAAGAGCAGTGTCATCATTCATCTTTGCAAAGTGATGAATTAACCGTTTAAACAAAAATGCTTGAAGTTTGATCTTTCTTGTGAAGAATCTTACTTATTTCTGAACTAATATTTAGTTGTATGCTCTCTGAGAACTGCTTCACATCTGTGCTGCATGGAGTCAACCAACTTCTGGCACCTTTGAACAGGTATTCCAGCCCAAAAACACTGCATTTTTTTTGGTCTCAGAAACAGCATTTTTAATGTCAGGCCACAAGTTTTCTATTGGATTAGGGTCTGGGGATTGGGCTGGCCACTCCATTAGTTAATCTTGTTGGTCTGGAACCAAGATGCTGCTTGCTTACTGGTGTGTTCGGGGTCGTTGTCTTGTTGAAACACCCATTTCAAGGGCATTTCCTCTTCAGCATAACGCAGCGTGACCTCTTTAGGTATTCTGATGTACTCAAATTGATCCGTGATCCCCGAAATGTGATAAATAGGCCCAACACCATAGTACGAGAAGCCATATCTTTTTTTTTGTCCATATCATGATGCTTCTGCCTCCATGCTTCATTGTCTTTACAGTGTACTGTAGCTTGAATTCAGTGTTTGAGTGTCGCCTGACAAACTGTCTGCGGCCTCTAGACCCAAAAAGGACAATCTTGCTTTTATCAGTCCACAAAACATTGCGCCAATTCTCTTTAGGCCAGTCGATGTGTTCTTTGGCGAACTGTAACCTCTGCGGCACATGTCTTTTTTTAACAATAGGACTTTGCAAGGGCTTCTTGCTAATAGCTTTCTGGTTTTTATCTCCATTTTAAAGCATTTGATAACATTTTAGCAGAGCAGCCTATCATTTTCTGCACTTCTTTGTATGTTTTCCCATCTCTAATCAACTTTTGAATTGAAGTAAGCTGTTCTCCTGAACAATGTCTGGAATGACCCATTTTTTTAGAGAAAAATGCACAAGACAACCTTTTCTGCATTTATCCTTGAATTCTGTTTATCCTTGAATTAGTTTACCTCTCTAATTGAACCTCACACTGCTAATATTTTGAACACGACCCTTTTCAATTAATGGTTCAGTTACACAGAATCAGGTGCATGCAAGTCATGACTGTTGGGTCTGTTGTTTTCTATTACTCCACCACACCTACTGTACAAGTAAAATATTTACCATGAAGAAATATAATTTCTCCCAAAAACAACGATCTGCTTACTGATGTTGGACTGCTATTATTTTGAACACTACTGTAAAGGAAGACCTATGAACAAACAGCAACTGAATGTGGCTGCAGTACAGGCCTGACAAAGCAGCTTAAGGAAGGAAACGTAGCATTTTGGTGATGATGTCTTCCACAGTATTGCATCCAAGTACTGAAAAATATGAGGTCTTACATCTCCATGCTCTGGGTTCGAGTTCTGTGTGTGTATGTATATATATATATATATATATATATATATATGTGTGTGTGTGTGTATATATATATATATATACAGTATATATAAATATATACTGTATATATATATTCACACACAGTATATAAGGTCACTGTCCAAATACTTATGGCCAGGATAGCAGTTATTTACTGTAAGAATTTTAATTTTGTTTCAAATTCAAATTTTATTTGTCACATACACAGTCATACACAGTACGATATGCAGTGAAATGCTTATACGACCACCGGTGACCTTAAAAAGAAAATAAAAAAACTATATATAAGTAATAAATATTAATAAAAGAAATAACATAAAATACAATACAAATACAAATATAAAAAATACTTCTAATTGGGAAACAACCACATATTAATGTAGTGATTTCACAGGGGTGCACAAACTAGTGGTACGGTTTTATATCTAAAAAATAAAAAGAAAATGATGCATGTGTTTGTTTTTTTGATGTATCTGTACATTATCTCAGTATCTGAGATCTTTTTGTTGACGTTGTGAGGGGAAAAAAAAGTAAGAATATTTACTTCCGGCATCGGCCTTGACGTCACGCCCCCCGAGCCGTTCTATTGGTCGGGGATTTTCCCATGATGCTGTGCGCGTGTCCACGTCCCCTCTGACGAGCGTGTCCGGTGATGGCTGCAGTCGAGCTGGCAGTTCTCGGCACAGCGAACCAAAACAAAGCGGAATTCTCTCTCTCTGGAGGCCGGGACAGGGTGCTCACTGAGCCGCGGGGATTTCTGCGGACTTCCTGTGGATTAATGCCTCTTAGTCCGGCACTCTGAGTGGATGGTTTGAGATAAATACAGCGTTTTTGTAAGAGCCTCCGTTCTCCACAAGGCTGATAAGAACGAGCTCTGAACACACGCGCGCGCGCACACACACTGAGGGTGGCTCGGATTCCTCCTGTCCATGTCAACCGTCACACAGAGGCAGTGAGATAGAGAGAGAGAGAGAGAGTGTGTGTGTGTGTGTGAGAGTGTGCCATGGCGTCCTGGTTGGGGGGTCTGGGTTCGGGCCTCGGTCAGTCCCTCGGTCAGGTCGGAGGAAGTTTATCATCTTTCACCGGACAAATCTCCAATTTCACTAAAGACATTCTGCTGGAAGGCGCGGAGGAAGTCGGAGGTGAGTCCAGCACCTGAGCCGCCATGTTGGAAAGATGTTTTATTCAGCTTACTAGCCCCAATAGCTCGTGCTTCTGACGTGTGGTTTAGCCACGCCCCCTGATCAGGGCTGGGCGGTATCACCGCATCCTGCTGTCAGTATCGTAAAACAGTCATATCGCGGTATTGTATTCATACATAAAATTGATTTATTTTCCCATAACGTTACTCATTTTAGTCCTCCTATTAACAATCATTTGTTTGTTTTTATATAATGAACGTTAGTCTGTTTGTTTATAAATATATCTGAACATCTGTCTTTATCTGTCATTCATATTGCAAACATTAAAACCTGTGATGAACAATGAAAACTTTTCAGTAACCTTAAAGCTACAGCATTATAAAGCCCCGACACTGGAGGCTCCTTCCATAAACCAGTTAAGCAGTTGTCTCTTTACAGAAGACAATCGAAGTTATACTGCTAACTTGAGTTCTTAGTCAGCTGCGCCCAGATCAGTGATAAAGATTAAATTAATACACCTATTGTTGTAGGCTGCAATAATATCGTAACCTGTGATAAAATATTAATTAAGCAGAGAATTTGAAAATATCAGAACTTTCCTGCTGTACTTTAGTGCTGATATTTATTTGTGTCATGTAGTGGTCTGAGCTGTGATTTTGAGCAACATGTTAAAAAAAATGTGTGTGATGGTTGAAGCCTTGTGTCCAGCACTGAGTGAGACCTTTGATCTAGAGCTTCCAGCAGAGCAAAAACACACACACACACACGCACACACACGGATATTGTGATTTCATGTTCTGCTTTGTTGATTAATACACACACACACACACACACACTTCAGGTTCATATAATTGTGCTATGGCTCAGTTAATGAATTTCTTCTAAGTAGTCAGGGTTCAGGAAGCAGTGTGTGATCACAACATATGAAGGTCATCACAGGGAGATAAAGATTCTGTTCTGGAGCTGAACTGTTTTTTTTTCCCGTTGTAAACCATATAAATAGAAGAAGGTTTTTGTCTGTAAATTTGGTCAGAACTCACTTATCAGTGATATTTTTACATCTCATACATTGGACGACCAGAAACCAGTCTTAGAAAATATTTTGTTTCTCTGTAGGAAACTTTAATGAAACTTTGCCCACCCTGAGGTATTTGCCGGCACCATTAGTGAATTAAAAATGTTGAGTAAAAGTGTTGATATTATGAACATGTGTAGATATTAATAATTTACTTAAATATAAGATACTAATGCGCTACTTGATTAACGTAAACAAACACCTGCACCAAATAGATTTTAATTAGAAAAGATAAACTGAATATTTTAACTAGGATTAGTTCATATTTTCACTTTGGCTAAAATAACATTGCTGAAGTGCTATAAGTGATTTTTAACACGCTGGAGTGGTTTAAAGACAAAACTTCATCTTTATCCTTTTATCTACTTTTTCCATTTCTCATCTGTGATTCACTCTCCGATTACCGAACAGGGAGTGTATTTGTCTGACCACTAAAGAAGGACAACTTAGTTGTAAACAAGGCGTAAGATACTCAACCATACAGAATGTGATTTCTTTCTATTAATTAATTAAGACACACAGACATGTAAATAGGCTTCAACCTCAAATAATAATAATAATATCACTGATTACATTAAAGATCAGCAAATTATTTTCAGATTAAACATTTGAACTATTTCTACAAACTCTTTAACCGTCAATAAGTACTTCCGCTAGTAATAATAACATAATCGTTAGTAGCAGCAGCAGCAGCAGCAGTAGTAGTAGTATTTAATGTTATTAATAATTATTAAGTTTAATTAACTATTAAGTGAAAATTTGTTCTGTAATAAATCATCTATCTATCTATCTATCTATCTATCTATCTATCTATCTATCTATCTATCTCTGTCTGTCTGTCTATGTATCTATTTAACTTACTCATATAACTGGTGCAATACCTTTTCTCTTTTCACTCACATGCAATATCTGTATATAGAATTATGTTTGTTGTGCAACTAAAGATTTCGTTTTTTTTTTTGTTTTGTTTTTTTTGTCTATTATATCACTCTTTCCCTTTCCTCCTGGAAAATGACTGTCAGCAACTGTAACCAAGCAGTTTCCCTCTGGGATTAATAAAGTTACATTTACATTTAGGCATTTGGCAGACGCTCTTATCCAGGGCGACTTACAAAAAGTGCTTTAATGTTTACAACATTGGATACATACTTACACTGGGTTAACTAGGTTAATAACTAAGTACCATTAGTCCAACACATCTGAGTTTTTTTTTTTTTTTTTTTTTTTTTTATTCAAAAGTTATTTGAATATTGAATCTATCACCTATCTATCCATCACTCTTTTATTCTGCCATAAATGTTGCTGGTTAAAAGACTATTATTCTGACATTAGACATGTTCTTGTAAACATGCGAGATCTTCAGTTGGATTAAACCGTGTATATGTGTAAAATCAGTTTGGTAAAGTGGAAATGATGTTGTTGACACTGTGTTGAACTTAAACTTCAGCCGTCTGTGTGATTTATGAGTCTGAATTTTAGTGTTTGAGAATATCTTTATCACTGAGGTTGCGGTCAGATCCTGGCCATTTTCATTGTGCAGTGTTTCAGATGAGTGTGTGTGTGTGTGTGTGTGTGTGTGTGTGTGTGTGTTTTGTGTGAAAGTCACGTGCATGAGAAGCAATTCTTTCTCTAACAGGGTCAAACGTTTAACCTGATAATAGAAATTCCATACATAAAAAAAAAAAAAATGATTTCAAAATGTGACTCTGGATAAAGAAGAGTTTGAGGATTTTTCACCAGGAATTTTAGAGAGCACTTCATCTCACGTCTGTGATATTTTCAGAATGCTTTTCTACTTGCTTTTCAAATCACATATGAAAGCCAATCTTACTTGCACAAGCGCAGAGATGACGACAGAATTTTTATTTTGCAAACAGGAAGCACATATGTGTAAGAAACAACTTCCAGCCAGAAAATTTTTGCTTTTCTGCAGGTTTGCTGACTCAGACCAGGATCATTACTTCTTGTTTGTTCTCAGGACTAGACCAATCAGCAGCTCGGCCTCTCTCAGTCAGGGGATTAAATTTACATGCTGTTAGTTTTAAATTTAAAGTTGTTTAGTGGGCAAATAGGATTAACGAGAAGAAAAGAAACCTACTTGATCAGTTTTTATTTGAGATGCAGCGATGATGCGGAGACGAAGGTTCACAGCCCATGTTGAGAACGCAAACAGTACAAAACATTGTTGGAGGTGAAAAACAAACTTGTAGTCAATTGTTTTGCTTGATATTCACACGTATGGGGCTGCTCCTGAAAAGTAGAAGTCTGTGAGCGTGCTAAGGGCGTTTTCAATTTAAGGCTCCAGAATCGTTTCCGAGAACACTTGACCTTAAAGCCTGGATCATTTTAATCAGTGAGAACACAAGCATTACATGCTTAGATACCATACCTGAGTCCTCTGGAAAAGGTGGTCTCCAGAACGATCCAGTGTACTTGGGCACGGATCAAACCTGACAATTTTTTCCTGAAATATTAACAACACTAGGCATGACGAGAAGGTTAACTTAACTTATCTTAACTTGTTCTCTTCTTCTTATGTTTAATTGCAGCGCGCAAACCAAGTAGGTGCATACTGACACCTGCTGTATCGGAGAGTGTATACAGCATATGCAAGTGTACTCGAGGAGAGAGTACAAAAACAATGTGAATGCTGGCCCGCGGGGGAGGGTGTAGCAGCCGTTCCTGGGCATGTTACAAATCTATCGTGCGTAAATTTGAAATCGCCCACAAACGCGTGGGCTCGTGTGAATTTAGCTTTGTCGTCCGCTCTGATAAGATTGGTGGTGTTATATAAAGCCCAGTATGTTTTGTGAGTGTGTGTAACAGCTGAAAACGGTCAAGTGTGAAGGTCAGATTATTTATATGAAAAAATAAAATTGTCATTTTCAAAGTGACACTTATGGCTTTCATAAAATGACTATAAAAACACAGATCTTTTGATCTTTTCTACCTGTCTTGTTTTCCTTGGTATGGCACATAGTCACTCTCTGAAGCATTCCTGAAGCTTTTACAAAATGATCCAATTACCAAGATTGTAATCATCTGTTGTTGATCAGACTATTTTCCTTCTATTGATTGACCTGTATCCTCACTGTGTCACAGATGCTGCCACTGAGCTGCACGTGTCCAACTCGAGACTGCTGGAGCTGGAGACGGCTCTGTCTGCACAGAAATCCGAGGTGAGTTTATTGTGGTTCCCGCGTCCCATCCACCTACTTGCAGGCTGCAAATGGGTGCTCCAGCTCATCCTGTTAGACTTCTAATCAGTCAGTGGGTTTAGACAGACTTTAACTTTTTTCAATTTATAGTTTTTAATATATAGCAATTCATATTAGTCATTCAGTATAATGATGAATTGCATGTATGATAGGGTTAGGAAATAATGTGAGGTATATGAACTGTTTTCTCTTTCTGTTTTAGTACGAGCGCTTGAGGAGAATAAATGCTGAGCTGGAGGAGAAGCTGGAGGCGGCGGAGATCCAGGTCAAGCAGCAGTCAGTGGAGTACAGGACTATACTGCAGCAGAAAGAGGTGATGTTCTCATTCTCTATCACTTAGCCTCTGCCTCCCAATGCAAGATGCTGCTCTTTACGGTATTTAGCCGATTCATTCATTTGTATGTGTGTGTGCGCTTCCAGGTAGACATCAGCCACCTAAAAGCCAGACAAAACAGTTTACAGGAAGAAGTCGAGAAGCTTCGACTCTCCGCCCAGGACGTCTCGTCTTCCGCTTCCGATCTCGCCGTGCTTCCCGTGACGACCGTCGCCACCACCACAAGCTCCTCCTCCTTTCTGTCCCGTCCCTCGGCTGGCCATCACGGTTTCCACGGCGACGAGGTGGACCTGAGTGACGTCCTGTGGTCACAGCAGGAAATCAACCGGCTGTCTCATGAGGTGCAGCGCCTGGAGGCGGACGTCACTCACTGGAGGAGGGTGGCTCAGGTAGCTTTACTGGCCGAGTGTAACATGGGTTGGCCAGCAGTTTGGGGGGTTTGTTCTGCAAGCTTAATTGGCTGACTAACTTAGATACTGAAGTATGCGTATAATGACGTTTTTTATTTTTTATATGTGTATTTTTATATAACAGGCATCTAAAGTGTCAGGAGCAGAAAAGGGCGACCATGGGGAAATCCTGAAGCTGCAGAGAACCATCAAAGTGAGCTCTTCCAAATATTCTGCCTTCTTAGGCTTCTCTCTGGGCTGAATCTTATGTCGGATCGATAAGGAATAAAGCACCGTCTGTCATGCTGTAATAGTAAACTTAGCAAGATTATGGCGCGACGAAGCAAAGTTACTGTTACCTTCCTTTACGTTACCTCATTTTTATGCAAATGACTTTTGACCTGACTAGGAGCTGAGAGAGGAAATGGGGCGCGAAGTTGACGAGCATCAGCACGAGCTGGCAGCGCTGCAAGATGCTCATAGGCAAAAATTGGCGGACATGGCGAAGCGGCACAGGGACGAACTGGCAGAGTACGAAGAGAGGATCGAAGAGCTGGAGGAGCAGATTCAGAATGGTGAGCACACATTTTTAATTTAATTGCACACTCATAAGTGTGTTTTTAAAAATGTACATCTGTTAAAATTTTGTCATGAACTAAGATTTTTACGTGGTAACATAAGGGGCGCGGAATGAAGCTGAGAGATCGCGTTTATTAAGTAGATTACAGTTGCACACTCATGTACAGCGCCATCTGTTGAATTTTACGATGAACTAATAATGAAATATGAGAAAATATTGATACATTATTCTCTGTATATCTTCAGGAACTGCTGCCTCATTCTCTGCTCCAGCAGCAGCATCACCAGATTCGTCCAAACTCGAAGAGCTGGATACAATTCGTTTCCTGCATGAGGAGGCGGAGCTTCAGAAAGCAAAGTGCAGCGAGCTAGCGGCGAGTCTCGACGAGGCCCGGCGACAAGGGGCGGAGCTTCAGCGAGAGAAGGATGAGGCGATGGCGGAAAACGCAGAACTTCTGCAGAACTACACTCGACTCCAGAGTTCTGTTAGTGAGCTTCAGGCCAGGGTTCAGGAGCAGGAGAGTAAAGCCATGGTCAAAGCACAGCACGACGCCGAGATACATGGCCTGCGGAAAGCGATAGCAGGTAAATTGCTTTGTTCTGCTTTACTGTTAATGATGCATTAATTTCTAATTTTTCCAGTCAGATCTAGGTATTATTTAAAATCATGGTGTAATCTTTAATATAGTTTATTTACTGATATAATTTCAGATTTGATTTATACTATATAATGAATTCTGTTCTGTAGATGCTGAAAAAGAGATATCCAGGTTGAAATCTCTCACTGAAGTACGTCTGTTCTGATTTATTTATTTATTCATAATTTTAAATCATCAGCATCCTAAGCAGTTCATATTTCTGCATATAAAGTATTTTTTATATGGTCACTCATTAATGTGTGTTTTATTTTCAGATAAATCAGAGTGCTGAGGTTGAACATGCGGATATCCTGGAGCTTAACACAATCATCAGTGCGCTCAGGACAGAGAAGGAGGAATTAGAGAAAGAGAGGGTTAATTATTCTAACTTTTAAAGTTTTTTTTTTCCTTTTATTAAAGTTTAACTATTACATAACGATTTACGATAACATAAATGAATGGTGCATTTTTTTGTGTGTGTTTTGGTATTAATATGCTGCTGTGTTCTGTCACACTGAGCAGTTAGCTTTAGTGGAGAAACTCCGGCTAGCTGAGAACCAGTTCACGTCGAGTGAGGCTGAAAGCACAGAGGAACTGCACCTTGAAATTACAGACTTAAAGAACCAGTTGGAGCAGAGAGAGGTTGCTTTAAAGCAAGCAAATGTCAGCATGGACACACTAACAGCAGAACTAGAGGAACTCGACCGGCAGAACCAGGAGGCCACACAGGTTTGTCTGTTAATGCACTTGAGGGCAGATCTGATGTGCGTTCTAGAGCAACATCTAGGGTCTAAATTTTGTATACATTCTATATTACATTACATTCTACCATTTTAACCATAGCTGTATTTTAAATTCTAGAGCTGCATTAGTCTATTATGTTGTACAACCACAATAGGCATTAGTTTTCAAATACTGAAATTGGCAGTTTTTGTTGACACAATAATCTAGACCTATTTTCTTAAGTTTGTACTCAGTTTGTATTTTTACCACATTCAGCATCTCATCACTATGAAAGACCAACTCGCTGCACAGAAGTCTCAGGCTGAAGCTGAAGGTACTCGTCTAAAATCAGAGCTTACAATGTTGCTCAGTCAAAAAGAGGCACTTCATCTGGAGATGGAGTCTCAGAAGGAGAAGCTCAGCCAAAGTGCCTTCACCCTCAATGATCTACATATGGGCAAACAGCAGCTGGAGGCCACAATAAGAGAGCTAAGGGACAAATTAAAAAAGTCCCAGGAGCTCGGCAAAGAAACACGCATAGAGGTCTCTGACCTGAAGAAGCTGCTGCAGGAAAAAGAAACTCAGCTGGAAGGTCTCCGTGATAAGCTGAGTCAAGTAGGGGAGCAGGGGAATGAGGTACAGGGTCAAATAAAGGTCCTGGAAGAGAAGGAGAAAGAAATCGTCGATTTAACACGGGAGCTCACGGAATTGAAGGTCTTGTATGAGAAAGTGTCTTCTGAAGACTTTGAATTAAAGATGGAGAAAAGGAAGTTGAAAGAAGACAGCGCTCAGGCTCTTGAGAAAGTAGAGATGTTGGCTCAGCAGTTACAGGATAGCCAGGACTCTCTAAGCAGAGTAGTCTTGGAGAAAGACACTCGCATCGAGGCCTTGAAGCTCGAGAAGAACCAGCTACAAGCTGAACTGAGTCAAGCAGAGAACCGGATTTTGGATCAGACCAAGCAGTACCAGCAGACCATTGAGGAGCTCACTAGAGCACGATCATTGGATGCCTCTGCGTTGCAGATGGAACACGAACGTACTGTGAAGCTAAACCAGGAAAAGGACCTGACGATCGCCGAGCTAAAGCGCGAGAGGGAGCAGCTGGTGGCTGACCACAAAGACACCAGTGAGATGTTGGACATCACTGTAGCTGGACAGAAGCAGCTCACTGAGCTTTTACAGGAGAAGGATGCTTTTGCAGCATCATTAAAAGCTCAAGCTGATGAGGCACAGAAGGATTTGAAGGCCAGAATTTTGCAGATCAGGCAAGAAAGTGACGCACTTAGAAAAGTGGTAGAGGAGAAGGACAAGCAGCTAGGGGCCATGAAAGAGAAGAACAGTCACCTGAAGGAGGAAATCGAACGTCTGAAGGATCAACAGAGTCGACCGCAACTGATGTCAGAACCAAGGACGCTGGACGTAATCACTGAACTGGAAACTGAAGTTGCACAGCTCAAAGCTGCTAGGGACAGATATGAGGAAGAAGCAAAGACTTTAAGGGCAACGTCAGAGCAACAGCGGGAATCACTTATCCAATTGCAGCATACACTTCAGGTGCATCAAAGTGAACTGGAGCAGGCTCGGTCGAGACACGAGCAAAGCACCCTGAACTATGAAAAACTGATTGGTGCCAAGGATGAGGAAATGACGAGGCTGCAGGGAGAAATGGAAAGACTACAAAATGAACAAAGTCAAACGCAGACTCTGGAAATTCTTCAAGAGGACAAGTCTCGTTCTCTCAGTGGCGAGAATGGCAATGAGAAGCATGACCTGTCAAAGGTGGAGATTGAAAAACTTGTGAAGGGCATCAAGGAGAAAGAGACTGAGATTATTCAGCTAAACGAGAAGAACCTCTCTTTGACCAAACAGCTTGATCAGCTTGTGGTTTCTCGTGATGAACTTGGCAAACTTTCTCAAATAGTGCTTCAGAAGGATCTAGAAATCCAAGCGCTTCACGCTCGTGTTTCAGGTGGATATAGTCAGGACGTGCTGTTGCTCCAGCAACAGCTGCAGGCTTATGCAGTCGAACGAGAACAGGTGCTCGCTGTACTGAATGAAAAGGCACGTGAGAATAGCCATCTGCGTTCAGAATATCATCGCATCATGGAAATTATTGCAGCCAAGGAATCAGCCTTGCTTAAGCTTCAACAGGAAAACCAGAGGCTGTCCACCATGAGTGATCCTTCAGGAAGTCAGGAGATGTTCCGGGAGACCATTCAGAACTTGTCCCGTATCATCCGTGAGAAGGACATTGAAATTGATGCCCTTACACAGAAATGCCAAACGTTGGTCACTGTTCTTCAGGCATCTGGTGGTGACTCTGGAAGTGGTGGTTCAGGTGGAGTAAGCAGCAATCAGTTTGAGGAACTCCTGCATGAGAGAGACAACCTCAAGCAACAGGTCAAAAAAATGGACGAGTGGAAGCAACAGGTGATCACGACTGTCAAGAACATGCAGCATGAATCTGCCCAGCTTCAGGAGGAGCTTCTTAAGCTGCAAGGACAGGTGTCTGCTGACAGCGACTGCAGCTCCAAACTTTCAGTCGACTACTCTAGACTCATCCAAAGCTATGAGCAGAAGGAGAAAAGGCTGGGCAGTTTGAGTCAGGAACTTGCTCAGGTACAGCAGACCATCAGCCAGCTTAGTACCACCAAAGATGTCCTGCTCGTAAAGCTTGACAGCGTTGCTCAGGTCCCAGATATTTCCACCCAATCTGTCCAAGCTGTAGCACATCAGGTCACACAGGACGCACCACCAAAACTACCAGTCGTTCAAGACGAGAGTTCACAGCAAGACCTGGAATCGTTAAAAAAGTTGTTAGCCGAGAAGGAGAGTATGTTGAGAACGCTTCAGGAGAACAACCACCGTTTGTCAAATTCAGCTTCTTTGTCAGAAAGTGAGCACAGGGGCCACGCTGAGGAACTCAGGCAAGCTCGGGAGAGGATTGAGACCCTGCAGCGTTCCCTCAGAGAAAAGGATCTTCTTATCAAGACCAAAGGAGACCAACTGAACCAAGTGAGTTTAGCAGACAGAGATACTTAGACCTAGCATCCTAAACTTAACACTCGAAAAAATGTCCAGAATCTCTTTCTACTAAGAGTTTGTAGCAGGCAAAGCATTCGTTCAAACATTTTCTGCCCCAAAATATTCAAACTAGTTTCCATTTTTTAACTTTACTTTTTTTTTTTTGGAATAACCAGCTAAATGCCTGAGGTCATGTCCACATGGGTATTTTTGAAGACTGGGATTTTTCTAATTAGTTTTTTTTTTTAATTCTGCCCACGCCCTGCACTTTCAAAATATCTTCATCCTCATAAAAACGCAAATGTTCTGTTAAGTGCTGTTAGTAGCATCTCTTATCAACAGGGGGCCAATCAGAAGTCTAGTCCAGTAAGCAACATTAACAGTTACTAGTTTACTGTACGGAAGTCAACTATTGCACAATTATCCCCATAAATGAAGCTGACATTAAATCAAGGAGATAAGAACACAGATATTTACATCATACAAGGTGGCGTTACATGGGCCAAAATTCCCCTGTCGACACAACACCACTGAAAACAGTTTTGGAAAATCTTAAAAGATAAATAAGCACAGACCGATTAAAAATTAGAAAAATACTTGTGGACATTGTCTGAAACAACACAATAGTTTGTAACGCTATTTCATGTGATAGCCACCAGGGGGTTCACAAACATCTCTAACTAGCATACTGTACGTTATTATCTAACTTTAAAGTCACAATTGTTTCTGGATAAACCCAGTGTTGGATAAACCCCTCTCCAACACATGAATTGCCAATTTTTAATTTTCTTGCACATTCTACAGGTGAGTGAAACGTTGCGCAACCGTGAAAACGATAACGAGGTCCTGAAGCAAGCCGTGACAAACTTGAAGGAGCGCGCGCTGATCTTTGAGCTGGACGTCAAGAAGCTGAAGGAGGAAAACGAAGCCGTGACGGTAAAATCACGAGAGAAAGAGACCGAGTTTCGAGCTCTGCAGGAAACCAACATGCAGGTGTCGCTGATGCTGCGGGAGCGAGAGTTCGAGTGTAGCAGCATCACAGAGAAGGCTGCGGCCATGGAGAAGCTGCTCAAAGACAAAGAGCAGGTAATTGAGGACGTCCAGGCAAGTACTCTCCCTTTTTTTTTTGGCACATCAGCACATTATAACACGGTTTATTTTCAGGGTAAAACCGGCGAGCTGAATCAGCTGCTGAATGAAGTGAGGTCCATGCAGGAGAAGGCGCTGACGTTCCAGCAGGAGCGAGACCAGGTCATGCTGGCTCTTAAACAGAAGCAGATGGAGACTTCTGCCCTGCAGAGTGAGGTAGGACTCCCTCTAATTAACACTAGCAAGTAAATGTCGCTTGTAGATTTATTTTACTTGCTCTATACACACCTTTTGTTGTCACATTACTATAACTTCAATGTTGCTTGCTCTTCTTCTTGCTTGTATTCTTTTCTCACTCTTTAGCTGCAGCACACTCGCGATAAAGAGCAGAGACTGAAGCTGGAGCTGGAGCGTCTCCGCAATCACCTGCTGGAGATCGAGGACTCTTACACTCGGGAAGCGCTCGGAGCAGAGGACCGGGAGACCGAACTCAGACGCAGGGTAGCGATGCTCGAGGAGAAGCTGGTGTCGTCCTCCAGTGCCGTGGAGAGCGCCAGGTGTGCAGGAGCTTGTGGCGTCATGCCAATATTTGCTTACTTTTGCTTTTGTTTTCATTATTTTTTTATGTAAACTTTTATTATTTAAATATTCAACCTAAGAAAATAACTTATAAATATCATTTTGTGTGTGTGCGCAGTCAGCAGGCCAGTCTGCAGGTGGAGTCTCTTCAGGAGCAGCTGAACGTCTTGGCCAGGCAAAGGGACGAGGCTTTGCTTCAGCTCCATGCTGCTCAGGAACAAGTAAACCAGTATGCAGTGTCTCTGTCCAACCTGCAGATGGTGTTAGAGCAGTTCCAGCAAGGCAAGGCCTTCTTATCCTCATTATTTTCATCATAAATATACTGAAGAGAAATTAGTTTTTTATGTTTAATGATTTCTTATTTCATAGTGCAGTGTTGTAGTTTTGTGTTGTTTGGATCAGTTTACAATTTCTACTCCAGAGATGACAAACAAGTGCTGGTACAGAATTTAATCATGTCTTTTCTGGCTGTGCTGATGCATTAGAGGAGAAAGCCATGTACTCAGCAGAACTGGAGAAACACAAGAAAGAGAAGGAGGAGTGGAGGAGGAAAGCAGAAACGCTGGAGGACAAAGCGTCTGCCTTACAGGTAACGTCAGTCTGACAAAGGCTTGCTCTATAAACCCAGTGTAGGTGAACCTTAGGCGAGGTTGTTTGTCCTTGTTGCAGCTTTGGGGTCAAAAAAATCAAGAGTATTTGAGTTGTTGTTGTTATTATTATTATTATCATTATTATTATGGAATTACAGTAGTAAAAAGCGCAGATAAATGTCACCTTTCTCGCTTCATAACAAGTAAGTGATGAGTACCGTCACTCTTTTTTTTTTTCTCACTTGTTCCCCACGTGCCGCCTGATTGGACACGGGGCGAAAGAGGAAAAAAGAATCCTTTGTGTCAGTCTTGCTTCTGACTTTTTTCAGCCTGGGCAGCTGCACAGTGTAAAAATGCTAGTGGCAGTATTTTTTTAACAACCATTCTGTGCATAAAGCTACAAGTCAAACCAGGACGTGGAAGGCGTAAAAGCAATTGATATTTACCAAAGACTTCAAGCACAGTATAATGATGAGGTCTTGTGTAATTAAAATCACGTTATAAAAGAAGTCCATGAATATTCCACGGGTGAGAATTCTTCTATATTGTTCTATACTGACTACCATCTCGTTATAGAACAGAGGTCACCCCTAACTGCGAGCGATATCAGTTATTCGTCACTTGTCCTTGTGCTGCGTTGTGTTGTTGTGTAACTCTCTGTGGGTTTCCGTGCATGCAGCTGAATCTAGATGAGGCGAACACCGCGCTAGAGTCAGCATCCCGCCTCACTGACCAGCTCGACCTGAAGGAGGAGCAGATCGAGGAGCTGAAGAAACAGGGTGAGGACTGATTTACAGCAAGATCTTACAGTCTAATCAGCTATAAAATAATGTGTCCATTCTTTTTATTATTGTTACTTATTTGTAGATTTTAATTTTAAAGGCCATGATGTAAAGCTTAATAATGGTTGATATTCTTGAATGTAAGATGTATAGTTATAGACGTAATTGCAAAGTCTGGCACATGTCCTGTAGATATACCCGGCATTAAAGAGGAATTTTTCTTTCAGATTTATGACCTGAGGAAAGAATATTTGTCCTCTCCTATTCCAGATGTTAAATATGAACAGTAATAGGAACACATAATCCACGGCCATGATGAACAGCTATAAATATACTGAGTTATTTAGTTAGACATCCCATGATTGTGCTCGTTGCTGCTACGCTCTTTGACAAGAGGACATTATAGAATCAAATAAGATACAGAAATAATTTTTTTTTTGCCTGAAAGCCTCAAATGAAGACAGACAGACACATTTTAATATAAAATATACAATCTCCTGACTTGTGCCTGTGCACAGTTTTATTTGACAGTGCTTTGCCGCTCATAGTTGATTGTTTGCTTTCAATTGCACTACCAGGGACTAACTACATGCTGAGATAATTAAAATGACCACAGCTGATCACAGTTGAACGTCAAATAACTTTGTGTGCCATTGAAACTGAGATTGGCTTCACCTGTTAAAAGCTGCACTGACTAAATACATCTGGATAAAAAAAAAAAACTGTGTCTGCATTACATCATTAATCCAGAACTGCTCACATCATTACCAGTGTTTTTATAACAAATATTAACACACACACACACACACACACCAACACTTGCGCGCGCACACACACAACCTTGTGGTAACCATCCAGACTGTGGACATGTATATTTATGATATTACACACAAGCAGACATTATGAGAGCTCCAGACATTTCTTAGGTAATCGTTTTCTTTATAAATAACCTACTGAAAGGCTGTAGTTTAGGGCACTTATGAAAGTGATGACACATTTTGCCCAAAAGCGGGCAACTCAGGATTGTGTGTGGATTGTGTGCATGTTGCAGTGGAAGTGAGGCAGGAGATGCTAGATGACGCCCAGGCCAAAATGACTGATCTTCTTAACAGCACTGAAGGCAAAGTGGACAAGTAAGCAAGCATTTATAATAAATAAATTAATTAATTAAATAAATAAGACATATAAAAAATTAAAAAAACCTTGCATGAATCAAATCCTGTTTGTAAATCACTAAGGGTGATGTTTTTGTGGGTCTCTTTTCCTCTTGCTGTTTCAGAGTGTTAATGAGAAATCTGTTTCTTGGATATTTCCACACGCCGAGAAACAAACGCGCAGAAGTGCTAAGGCTCATGGGTAATGTGGTTGGATTGGAACGGGACGATGTGGACAAGGTGAGTGCACGTCCCCTTCTCTTCTTGCTCTCCATTCTTTCATTCCCATCTGCTCTTCGCCCTGCAATACTTTCTTTAGTCTGTTTTTTGTTCTTTTTCAAACCTGCTTATTTTCTTCTCCATTTATCTTATTTATTTATTTATTTTGATAATAAAAAAGTCTGCTTTTTGGATTTTAAGGCTTATTTTGCTCAGTTCTAAAAATGTGAGGGGGAAATGTCAAATTCCAGATTCTGATTGGTTGGAGAGTGTTGCATTACATACATGAGCTGGAATCTTCATATAATTGGCAAAAATGTTGATATGGAGAGTCACAGACGGAGTCACTCAGCAGCGGTGTTGCGTCTGACTGGGTGTTACACCCACTTTTCACAAGCCAATCAAATTCCTGTAGTCTTTCCTTGCCAAATATTCTCCGCTTTAAGATGTTTCATGTGTTGTTCCTCTGCAAACCCACATTCTTCTGCGCTCTGTTAATTTCTCTTCCACCAGTCACAATTCATGTTCTCATCCATCTCCCGGTCTCTTTAGAGATATTTGGCTTTGCTGTGACGCAAAGCATTTCTCTGGCGTTTCTCCATCCCTCCACAATACACTAGGTCCATGGGGATTACAGAGGTTATTAAGAAGGGTGTAGCTGCTTAAAGACAGACCTTATCACTTTCCTGCCCTGTGTGCTTTCCTTGGCCCCCTCGTGTCTTCTTTCACTCTTGAAATAAATCACTCTGTCAGAGTGTGCATTTTGAAGGAAGCCAAAAGCCTGAAATTCTCACGGTTGTGATAAACGTTCTGGAGTGCAGGTGGCTCTGTTAGCTACAGGCAAGGGAGTTATGGGGTGACCTCTAACAAACTGTTTAGAGATGAATGACGTGTATGTGAGGGACCTACAGAGCTCATTGTCCTGCTGCTTGCACTGTTCTGACGAACGCCTTCCTGTAGAAACATTTAATATGTGCAAAAAAAAAAGTGCCCACGCTTTTGGAGCAACGTGACTACTTGAAAAGAGGTAGAGACCAACATCAGGAAGAGAGGGGAGGGGTGAAGGAAGGAGAGGAAGATGTTCATCAGATGCTCAGCAAAATCCTGGGCAGCATCCAGCTCTGCAGCTGTATCAGCCAGCTGTGATCACACACTCGCGGTCACATTCTTCTGAACAGACTTTTTTTCTCTCTCAAATATAGCACTTTTCAGATCCTTTTAGTTTATCCCTATATTTCTGTTTCCCATTCCCTCTCTTTCCTATCTTATCTCCTGCCCCATATCTGAAATATTCCACTCTAAATGTCTGTGTTTTGGTTTGGACAAACTTTCCTCCTCACTCATCCAGCTGGGTGACATGCAGGATTAGAAGAATGTAGTCCCCTTCCCTACACCTTATTTAACAAAATTAATAAAAAACCACAGTGATGATTGATAATGATAATGATGAGTTCATGTGGTGATACACAGCAGTAAAAGGTCTCATGAGACAGATCATAAAACTGTAAACACAACCACATGCAGTGATGGTTCCTATATGAGACTGTGGATTATTTTGACCTGCCCATGATCTTCTCTCTTTTTCTTTAGATGTTGGAGGAGGAGGGGAGGAAGGGAATGACAGGTTGGGTATCAGGGTGGTTAGGAGGCAGCAGAGCAGTCCAGAGTGTTCCAACCACACCCCAAAGACCCACACATGCCCAAAACCTCAATGGGGTGAGTGTTTAACACAGACACACGGTCACAGAAGGGAAGGTAAACGTCTATCACATAGTATAACCAGGGGAAAAGGTAGTGTGCAGATTTCTGTACAAAAAACACAAGTGTTATGTGAAGCATGGGGGCGGTGGCATGATGCTGTAAGTCGCACTTGATGTCTGTATACATCTCGGCGTGTTGGGAAGTGTGTGAGTGAAATACCACAAACTCTGGACATGAATATACACATTCTAAACTGGAGATTTACACATGCTCGCATGCTTCTGTGTTTTTCACAGTCTTTCTCCGAGCTCTTTGTGAAGTTCTTGGAAGTAGAGTCAACTCCAGCTGCTCCTGCGCCCAAACTCCCTGTTTACGACATTAAGCCTCTGAGTGCGCCCCCTGTCGGCAGGAACACTACCGGTTCAACTGCAGCAGGTACAATACAATAATACACATCATGCGGACGCTATGAGAATTCTGTGCATTAACGCATGTTCTTTCTAAAATATGTGCGTGAAGCATCTTTGCTGCTGACCTCACATTACCTTAGCTTGTAGCCTAGCCTCACTAAATGTATTAACTTGAACAGGTTATTTTGGACAGTTTCTGCTGGTTTTGCAAATTGCAAATTTTTATGTTAATTGTTTTTTCAATGACCACACAACACTATCTTCCTAACACAGAGTGCTTTGTGTGTTCTTTCTCTTTGTGTAACCATCCAGGCTCATCAGGTAGCGGGAAGCGCAGCACGGACTCAAACTTGTTCCTGGCTCCTCGCTCTGCTGCTGTGCCGTTACTAACAACAGGTGGAGGCGGAGCCTCAGGTGGACACCTTCTCATGAAGCCCATCTCAGACGCTCTCCCTACGTTCACGCCCATGCCAGTGACAGCTGACGCCAGCGCAGGGGCGGTACTTAAAGACCTGCTCAAACAGTGATCGGCCTGACAATGCTATTTATCGAAGCACTTTAGGAGACATCTCGAGACGGAGCACTAGAGCTGTGCAAGGAAAAAACAGAAGTATGGACAGACGTAAAATTTCAGGTCAGCCTGCAGTGGTGAAACGCTTATTCAAGGTGTTTCCTGAAGCATTTGCAGTTTTATTCTATCCGTCTGCACTCAGTAATCACAAGTGTCACTTGGGGATTTGTAGTGAACCGCAGTGCTTCTGCTTTTGCTTTTTAATGTGGAGATAATCATGGGCCTGATGAAAGATGTCCTGTTGGCTTAGATGTGCCTGCAGGATTTATTAAGATCTTTTCCCCGTCTGTGAAATCCATATGAATAGCGCTTTTTTTTTTTTCTTTCTTACTTTTTTTTCCTAACACTAAATGCTTGTTTTTTTTCTCCCCTTCGTCTCGGTTACAATAATGACTCTAACTGCCGATTGTGGTTCAACAACTGGATACTCTGATATTAGGACACTTCTGCTATGTAGATTTGTAGTTTTATAAATATGTACTTAAAGTGTAAATCTAAAGCAGTGCTGGAAAAGTTCACAAATCACAGAGTCAAAAATATCAATGTGTACATACCAGTTTCTTAATATGAGAAAAGGCTCTTGTGTAAATTTAGCTGTATATCATTAATGGGCAGTAGTAAAACATTTTGGAAAGGTGTGTATTTTGATCACAAAAGGAAAGGACTGCCTGTTGTTTTGCCCCATTAAAAACAATCCTATTTAATTGAACATCTGGCTCAGCAGTACTTATGTGGTTTATTAATGTATTGAAGTTTATTTGGGAGAGTGTTGTTATTAATTTAAAGGATGATCAGGTTTATTGTTTTCTTTTTTTGGGTAAAGTTTGGGCTTCAAATCATACTTACAATGTTTGTAATATAATGCAGAAATAAAGATATCTGCACATGCAAATGTGTCAAGTGTCTCAGTTACTTAAGAATGATTTCATTCCAATTATTTGTTTATTTTTAATGGGATCTTTTTGCTTAAATGAAGTTTGTGCAATCCGGACCATCACATTCACATGTACCTATGAAACATCTCGTTCCCTTTTCCTGTCGCAATGCGCTCCACACTTATCTTTTGTCTTCCAATTTTGATTCATCCATTCAGCTTCCCTTTTTTTTTTTTATTATTTCCCATGGGCGTGGTCATGCTGGATAAGAGTTTGGGCCTCTTTGTTCCAGTGCACAGGAACCATATATGCAGACATTCAATAGTTCTAACTCTGGGACGACAGTTTCAATGTTTCATGTTACAGTTAGGAGGACTTTTGGCCATCTTGTTATGATTTCTAGAATAGCAGCTCCTTCACACCGGTTTGTACAACAGATGCTCAGCGAGTTAAACTTTGTCAGTAGTTCAATGAAGAATTTTCCAGTGTTGGCGCTTTGTAGCAGTCACACATCACTTGTCATTGATTAATTAACTAAAAAAGCCTTAGCCAGAGTGTTTTATTCCTTTCTTACCACGCCTTTACTTGCGTTCCAACTTTACCTGAATACTATACGTTCACATTTTTATCTTTTACACTCATTAACTTAATCTCCGGAAAAGCAGGTGCAATATATATATATATATATTTTTTTTTTTTTTAATTGAGCTGATACCTTAAAAGCACCCAACAAAGAATCTGATTAAGTGATCTTTTTCTCAACACCACCAAAACGATTCTGTTGCCTTTTCAGGTCAAGATAAAATCTTAATCCTAATAAATGCTGAACATGTGTGATCTTTAAATCCTCACCATGCTTAATCCTCACATTAACATTCCTTTTCTGTTAAATATTCTCACTCTTTATCTTCAGAAAAAGTCTGTGATGGTGATGAGAGAACAGCACTGAGACATCTGAGACTTTCTCTCTGGCTTCGAAAAGAACTCTTCCACCTGTCTCTTTCTCTTTCAGCACTGACAGACCTCCGAGACAAACGTTTAGATTTAATACAGAGTGTTTTTACTGGATTTAAGCGTGCATCTGGTCTGCTTGGCTGCCAGGTCCCATTCAGCGCTGCATGAGTCAGTACTGCTGAGAAAACGGACCATGGCAGGTGGAAGTTTTGCATATCGCTGCATGAAAATTGTACAGATATGGACTTTTTTAAGGAGAATTTTTTTTTAACTTTGTTCTGATTGGTTCCTTGTTTTAGCTCAAAAATGGTGAAAGATAAAATAAGAGGGCATGAACATCTACTAT
This sequence comes from Clarias gariepinus, assembly GCF_024256425.1. Lineage (NCBI taxonomy): Eukaryota > Metazoa > Chordata > Actinopteri > Siluriformes > Clariidae > Clarias > Clarias gariepinus. The sequence goes on from NC_071107.1 coordinate 36,594,852, forward strand.
GACACAAAACATCTTGATCAAAATTTAAAGCAGTATTTCAGCTATTTAGTGAGTCAGATCATTTGACTCAGAGAAAGAGTTGTCTCTTTAATCAAACATAATTTTGTATCTATGTATTTTTTTTTATATATAATAAATCTTTTGTGAATCTAAAATTTAAGAGCTTAAGTAGCCTTAAGGGGAAAAGGTATGTAATTAAAAGTTAAATATTAAGATGATATTAAACTGATTAGAAGCGGCACGGTGATGTAGTGGTTAACACTGTCGCCTTGCACCTCCAGGGTCCAGGTTCGATTCCTGTCTTTGTGTGCTTGGTGGGTTTTCATCCCACAATCCAAAGACATGTAGATTAGGCTTATTGGTGCCTGTAGTGTACGAGCATGTGTGTATGCCCTGCGATGGATTGGCACCCTGTCCAGGGTGTACCCTGCCTCCTGGGATAGGCCCATTAACCCTGGACAGGACATTTTGTTTTATAAACTGTAATTAAAAGGTTTGTAAAAATAGAAGAAAAGTAATTACATGGTAGTAACGTGGCAGTTGTGTCAACTGTTAGATGGGTTCAGTGAAAAGATTTTACATATTATTCATGACATCTGTGATATAACTTATCATACATCATAAATATTTTTTTCATTGAAAAAAATATTTTCATCGTCAATACTCACCAATTCATGCTAACCAACAGCTCAGATGTGATCCGAGGTTCTGGAAAAAAATACAATCTAAAAAACATTCAGATTATACTACAATCCAAAAGATCCGATTCAAAGATTCGACTCTTAATGACTCTAAGTGACTAGTTAGAAGATTACAACTTTAACCCTTGTCTGTTTGCTCTTCATGACAAGATTCCATGCTGTGGATTTATTGCAATAAGACAATAAATAGCTAAATATTTAAAGCCTGTCCTGAGTGTCTGGAACAGCCGAGAGCACATCTGGTTCTTGGTTCGAGGCGTAATCGGAGAACCTAGACTGCACCCTTGTCTCTCTTCTGCTAAGCCATACAAATGAATGGCACTTCAGTCTGACATCTTTATCCTTAATAACTGCAGATCGTTCTCTTTGTGAGATAGAAGAGAGGAAAATGAGAGGTTGGTGATGGACCGAGACTCACCCTAAATATAACTATAAATGTTTAATGTGAACTTAACTAAATTTATATAACTTTAATTATTTATATATTTATTTATTTATTTATTTTTGTCTGTCTTGGCCAGTGCTTTTGGGGAGCCTGAGGGACACCAGCTGGGAGGAAAATCTGGGCCAAAACTGTTAAACACCACTACATGATGTGCATGCATGTCATGCTCTATGGATATGTACTGTAGTGGCTCTAGGTTTTAAAGCGGTCCCATGAACCTTAGCTGCTGGAATCCTGAGTTTTTAGGTTATCACCAGCCTTCTCTAAGTTTTTTTTTTTTTTTGTTGTTGAAGTTTTGGGAAAGTGGGCGTGGTTTCGAAGGAGGAGTAGGCATGCAACTTCGGTGTTTATTGGTCAGCTAAAAAAATGTCAGGAGAAAAAAAAACGCGCAATAGTTTGTAAAGCTTGGTGCCATTCCAAAAAGTGAGATTTTAACCCTTGATTTAGTTCGTCGTCCTTATTGATCTGTGTCTCTCTGACGTGACGAATAAGCGCGCGCGATCCTCCTCTTTACTACTGCCCACCGCGCGCGTAAACGAAACCAGGTGCTGCGAGCTGGCGCATTTTACACACTCAGGCCCGACAGCGCTAAAACACAGAGCAGTGTGTGTGTGTGTGTGTGTGTGAGAGAGAGAGAGAGTAAGAGAGAGAGAGAGAGAAATTGGTCCTCACTTTTTCCCTGCTGGGAGCGCAGCGCAGTCCGAGGCGGGACCACGCGCACTGACACAGGACGTGGCTGGAGCTCCGACAAAACCGAGAGGTTAGTGCGTTACGGTGCTCTAAAACCGAGCAATTAATCAATCAGGCAGTATTTACAAATTTGTGGAGTTTTCAATTCCACAAATATGCTTTTAATTCAGTTGCTGTTAATTCTTTGATCCACGGCTTTATATCTATTATAACTCTAACTGTTTCTGAATTTGAATTCCAACTCCAAGTCTTAATTCCACTATTTGCCTGCTAGTGTCTGTTTATGTGATATGATTTTTTTTTTCTCTTTTTCCTTTTTTTGTTTTTCCCCCAGAATGCTGACAGCTTTGGTATTTTTGCTCTGCTGCTTCCAGCCTGGAAAGAGTCAGGTAAACCTTCTCCAGTTTGCTTTTCAAGGAAACAATACTATAACCACAGAGCCAGATATTAGGAGTTTTCTGTACTGCTTTGTTGATTATTTCTGGACTAAAACTGGGAATACTTGGCCAATTTTTCTTTCCTCTCTCTGCCAAAATTCCTAACTGCTTCAACTTTGTCTCGCTTAGCTGAATTTGGCTCAGCAACAAAACTTTCCCCGAACAGGCCTATGTATTACTGCTCAGTGTTATTTCACCAACACGCTGCCGTGAAGCTTACTGCAGTGCCGTTCCATCTATAGATCTCCAGCTCTGTCCTAGCAGACTCTAGCTGCAATAAAGAAGTTGCTCAATCAAATATTTTCACACTGATGGGATAAAAAAATTTAAAGAAACGCCCATTATGTATTTTGTCATTTCAGCTCTGTAAAAAACATTTGCACGATTGTAGCTGACTTGTGTTATTTGCTTGTCCACAGAGGTGCAGTGAGGGGTTTATGTATGACGTTCGAGCCAGGCAATGCATCGGTTAGTAGGTCAAAGATTATAGCTCAGTGTTTCCCAATCTATTTCCTGGAGGTCCCCTGAGCTGTATGTTTTATAGGCTGTGTCAGAATGTTTTCCTGTCCTAATGTATTTGTAAGGTGTGCTGGATCAGGGATGAGACTATAAAAAATGCAGAATAAGGGGAGAACCAGGACAAAATTGTGCTTATTTAATGTGATTCAACCAAGTGAGTAGCTGTATGATGTGTTATGTCCACAGACATAGATGAGTGCCGCACGGCGCCAGGCGCGTGCCGTGGTGACATGCGGTGCGTCAATCAAAACGGAGGTTACCTCTGCCTCCCCCAAAGCCTTTATTCTACGTCGTATGCTGAGCAGATACCGTCCTACGCTGAGTATCCTGACACCTCAGTGGGGTTTTCTGAGCAGTTTCCCCCTCCTCCACCTATCATCCCCGGTCCTGCGTCCGGTCCTGGTCCAAGTTATCCGATAGTGAGCCGTTCCTCTGCCCCCTGCATCCTTGGCTACACGCTTGGAGAGGATGGCAGCTGTGTTGGTTAGTAGGCCTACCTTTTGACTTTAGTGTAAAGCAGTAAGCAAATTTTTAGGATCAGGTAAAATATTATTCTATCCATTGTATTCATTCATATCACTTTTTTTCTTAACCACAGCATTAAAAAAAATCATAGTGTATTCTGTTATTTAGCCCCGGATCATTTACCTGAGTAAGTTCAGCTCATGCATTGATCATGTGCCTGTTTTGGTGATGAATGAAGAGGCCTTAGTGTGAAAACTCTAAACTTGTAGCAAGCACCAGTTAGGCTTTATCCATCTGTTTTTTTTAATACTGCAGATATTACTGTGTGGGTTTATAATAAGGATTTTGTTAGGAATCTGTGTCATTCTAATTGTTTATTGTAATACGGTTTGTTAACCTGGAAGCGCATTCCCTTAAGGTTTATTAACCAACATTATTTACATTATTCTTGATCAAAGGTATTTTAATCAGTGTTTATAATCCATTTTTATTGTGGTTGTTACTACAGAAATGTTGTCAGAGGTGTGGTTATAGAAAACTAATCAACCTTCTGACCAGTCAGAATTTAGAATACACCAGCACAGTGGTATAAATAGTGTTAAATAAGGGAAGTTTTAAACATGCATTCTTTTGTAATCAGAGCTTGAGTTATCTTTGAAGCTTAAGACATCACAACTGGCTCCTGCTCAGAAACCCACTTCTAAGGCTTCGTCTGTACCTGTATGCACTGATGTGGTTGTGTCTCATCCGTCCAAGCCGTACACTTTGATCAGACGTGGGAGTGTGTTTTTGACATCTCTCAGGGTTGTTTTAGACTCTGCTGCGGAGTTTATTCTGATCTGAAGTGTTTTTGTCTCTCGTGTGTCTCTCAGGGTCGGAGACAGAGCAGAAGCGAAGAAACGGCAGTCTGTAATTTACTCGTATCTGTGGGTCTGTGCTGAGGCAGGCTTTTAGCTTAAAGACTTTAGCAGAGATTGAATTCCAAGCCTGATCTATATCTAAACTAAAAGCTGTATATCAGTTCTCAGTTTCAAATGAGGACCTGTCCCAGTGTGAGGAGAGATTTACAGAGTAATTACATGTTCCCATAAGGCTAATGATGTTTTTTTCCTTTGCTGCGGGAGAATTAAAATGTTACTTGATGCTTTATGTCCTGATTTTGAAACAGCCGCTGTTGCTAATCTCACAGCTCAGTACACGTGGTTAGTGAATGGAAATGAAAGGGTTTATCCTACAAACCTTTAAGGTGTATTTTTTTTTACGTTGCCTGCAGTTTACTCTGAATAGTCATGCCAGTCTCAAATGTGTTCCCAATTTGTCTGCCTTAGTCTTTTAGATTACTTATAGCCACAGAGGGAAAAAAAAATCTCTGCATTCCCCTGAAATCACTGTAATCTGTGGGAAAAGCCACTATATATTCAGAGCTCATTGAGATTTGACACAGATAATCACTTCTTTGTGGCCTTAAGAAAATCTCATATTTAGGTCTTGCTTGGGTAAGCCTCGAAAGACCCCACACTCAGAGCTGCGGTATTTCAGCATCTGGATGCGCATGCCAGCAACGAGAGCCAACGTCACAAGATGTTGAATGAGAACTCCCAGTGGCACAAGTCATGCCGTTATGCTAGAGATGGAATAAAATGTGCTGTTATGAGCCAAAAAAATGTACCAGGCTGCAAGCTTGATCTCACGCATCTAACAATCATTACCTTGTGTCTACTGTAGGAGTGCATAAATGGAAATACAGGGAAAGTCATTACGTTTCTAGCACCACTCATTCGCAGTAAACAGAAAAACAAGAACACATCAGTTATGGCCTAAAGGAGTGACCAAATATAAAAGGTAACTTACTGGACAATGTGGAAAATCTAGCGAATTACTGAGTCACTAATGTCGCTAACGTATAAAGTCTTTTACAAATAACATAAAGACAAGAATGAAAACATGACAAATTAATAAAAAGATCAATATTTCGTCTAGATGTTGTTGAATCATACAAAGAAAAGTCTCCATACCAAAAAAATTGCACCTAGCAACAACCGCTAACCATAGGCTACACGATTTTAGCCAAATTGTGAAACATTAATGTTGTGAAGAATGACATAGTAAATCTACTTCCAAAGTAGTGGACATGCCAAAAGTGTGTTCTTGCAAAACTTTCTCAAAAGTTGCAAATACAGACCCAAAATGATCCCATCAAGTAACTGCCTTTGCCACATTTTCTCTCACATCTGTTGGTAATGAAGTATAAGTTAAGCGTTGTAGGTCAGATCACATTTCGTTACCTTTCTTCATGTTAAGTCCAAGTTTCATGATGATGTCATTGTAATGATTGTGCTTTTGTATGTAGAGTTGCTTTACAGTGCAGACATCATTCGTTCATGGTATGACAAAGTTGTTTACATACGGTATGATGTCACATTGGTGCATGTTTCTACATGAGGCACTAGTAGCATTTCTAGAAAGGCTGTTTTATGTTAACCACAATTCTTTTTATTTACCACAATTAAAACATTTTATGTTGCACAATTCATCTGTGGGTGTGCACTAGTGAACAGATCCAAGCAACACTGCTAACACTTAAATCAAGGTTAGCAGTTAGACTGAGGAGTATAAATAATTTTTGCTGCCATGCATTTGCAGCATTTTTGTGGTGAGCCACATTGTGTTTTGTGGTAAGCCACATTTTGGGGCATTTTACTGGACGTTTAAGAGCAACTGTAGTGGTAATATTGAGAAGGCCTGGTGCGTCGAATGGTTGTTGCTATTTATTCGCTTGCCTTGTTTTGCACTTATTTTTTCCATTACCTACTGGATTTTATCGACTCTTAAGTCCATTCTTATCAGCTCATTTGGCTTTTTATCCAACAAAGGGTCTAATTCAACCTTAATTTGAGCTTGCTATTTTTTGCTCTTCAGCCCAAAGCGCTTACGATGCAACCAAGCAACTATTTTCATCAGATTTTCCCCATTTCTTCTGACTTTATAATATGTAATATGTATCTATAGGCTTGTTCCTACAGTCACTGGGCTCTCTCCATGTGCATGTCTCTTTCAAGTTATTGTCATATTATTCAGAATTTGAAGTACACCTCATTAATGGACACACTAGATCCCTCTATGTGTTTGTCTGTTCTTATCCAAACAGGCCACAATGCCTCCTGCTGCCCTCTGTACTATGGTCTATTAAAATTGTTTAGTCTAGCTTGAGTATTACTGTCTGTAAGCACTGCTAATGTGTTGCTTGACTGAACAAACCCTTCTGATAGCAAAACCCATGAATACCACCGTGTTGTTATAACTAATTGAAATCTTATTTTACCCGTTAATCTTTTTATTTTAATCTAAGCAAAATAAATTATGTCTGGAGAGAGATGTGATTGTTTTAGTTCTTGCCATGAATCATTTGTATGTTTGCTTGTATTGCCATAAATAGTCATGCATCGTCCCATGGTTGTAAGCCAGTGACTATATATTTCACAATCACCTCTTCTAGATCGAGACTAAATCCTAATCTATGTGCAGACATTTTACCCTAATTCCCTTATTTGTCCCCCCAAGTCTGCCTCCTTTGTACGTTGTCTGAATGACTTTGTCCAAATAAGGACTTAAGAAATGGACGTCTTCTTCAGTCCCTCCTCCAAGTGGCACACGTGCAGCCCATATTCTGAGCTCAGCATCTTTTAACCCTGACTTATTCTTAAGTGTTAGCAGGTGCTGGAACGCGGTCTGATGTCCTGGCACTGGAAGCAGGCCGCTTTAGCATGTCCGTTATCAACCTCCAAGAGTGCCTGAATAAACAGCAGAAACAATCTGGCGTTAACGCTCGCCTTCTTTAGATTTCTTTTTTAAATAAGTGACTTCACTGTCTGAGAAGCAAATGTGTAGTGTCAGGTTGATTCCGGGTTTTTTGATGCCCACATAAGGAAAAATGTGAGAGCATGTAGACTCTCATTCCAATTTGCTTAGCTTATGAAGACCTGCTGCATTAGTGTATGATAAATTAACCCATGGGAACTTGATAAAGGCACAGTGATGGATGTGTACTGGTACAGAGTTGAGGTCTGGGGAGATTAACGTACATATGGAAGATCAACATACATGGGGGGGGGAGTTACACAACAGTCTTGCTGTTTCAGTACACATAGTTTTCTAGCCATTAAAGTTGAATACAAACTGCATGTTGTTTATTCTTTATAATTTATTTTGTCTGTTTTTCTCTTTTTGCAATTTTTCCAGACATTGATGAGTGTGAGACTCGGTCCCATCAATGTAACCCCACACAGGTGTGTATAAACACAGCAGGTGGTTACTCCTGCTCCTGCACTGAGGGTTACTGGCTAGTGGCTGGACAGTGCCAGGGTAAGTACCTGATCATTGACTGTTAACTTCAGCAGGTCATTGTGGAGGTCTGTTTCTGCAGCAGTTTATAGAAGGGATATTTGCAGCACTAAAAAAAAAAGTGGACCTTGCTTTGTGGATTAGTGCCCAGATTTCTGCTTGTTTGAAGTCTCATTCTTCATCTGGTGAACATTTACACCATGTAGCCACATAGCTAAACAAATAAAGATTTCCTAACAAACTGAATAAAGAAAATAGCATATCCTAAAAAAAAAAAAAATTCAGCAGAATTCATAACAAGCCATAAATATTTTAGGTTTATTAACTCTAAATCAGCCTTGATGATATGACATCACATCTGTAATTCATGTGTCATTAATTTCTCTGCTTTTTTCATATCAAAAAATCAGATATTGATGAATGCCGCTATGGTTACTGCCAGCAGCTGTGTGCTAACCTGCCAGGCTCTTACTCCTGCTCTTGCAACCCAGGATTCAACCTGAATACTGACAGTCGAACATGTGAAGGTACATGCAGCCTTTTCCTCTTCTTACACAACACACACACACAACACACACACAGTCACTATTTTTATTACTATTTTTGTGGGATTCTTCCATTGCCTTGTGTGTTTCTGTAGATAAATAACGCTATGCATGCTCTTAACTATAATCCAAACCTCAAGAACCTTAAACTCAATACACCTAACCCTAACCTTAATACAAGTAAGCCTAAACCTAACCTTAGTTAACCTGAAAACTTTGTTTTTGCCTCAATAATCTACTTTTACTCTCAGAAACCTTAATATTTACTTAAGTAACATGAACTTTGACCTAAGACGTCGTTTGCATGGTTAACATAAATCCTTACCTAAGTAATCCTAATCTTTCAACTGAAACCTTACCCTTTACATCAGTAATATTTACCTCATTAAACATACACCTTGACCTCTATAATTCAGACCTCTGCCCCAGTATAGTTTACTCTTTTCCTTTACACCCTTAATCATCAGCTCAGTAACCTAAACTTTCATATGGTAAATTTGAACTAAATTTCCACTATGCAGAACTAACACAATCTTTTCATAATTGATCAATCAATCAATCTTTTTACATCCATGGACACTATGGACAATTACACGCACACCTTCCTTCATATCTACACTACATGTTGTACGTTTACATCCTGGACAATTGCACAAAGACACTTTAATAACTTTGCACACCTACCTTCACAACTACACCACATGTTTACGTTTACATCCTGGACCAGTGCACAAAGACACTTTAATAACCTTTGCACAAAGACACTTTGTTCTATGCATATTTGCACACCCAGTACAGTATATTTCAATTTGTACAGTATATTTCTATTTTTATGTACATCATATTTCTATTTTTATTTTTAGTTCTATTTTTCCTAGTTTAATTTAATTTTTCTATTTAATTTTTCTATCGTATTTCTTTTATTCATATTTATTTCTTATTGTAAACTTTAATTCTCTTTTAGGGTCACTGGCAGTCGTATAACCATTTCACTACATTTCGTACTGTGTATGACTGTGTATGTGACAAATAAAATTTGAATTTGAATTTGATATTTAACTTGCTAATGTAAGCCTTTAACCCAGTCACTTTACCAAAAGTAAAATTCACTTTTGTACTTTTTAATTTTAACTTTACCTCAAAAACCTTTTACTTTACTTTTAAGACACCTTAAGATACCTTTACCCCTTTAATAGCTACCTTATTCAACATAATATTTAGCTTCTGTATATACTTCTAACATTTACCTAAGTGGAATTTTTCTTTACCTCAGTAACCTTGACTTAATTGAGTTTCTTTATCTTAAATAATATAACAATGCATAATTACATAAGACGATATCCAAATATTTTATTTTACGGGAATAAATATATTATTGAAACTAAAATGATATTTTTTTCCGTGTCTGCAGATATAGATGAGTGTGCTACTAACCCCTGCACTCACGGATGCCTGAACTCATATGGCTCATTCATGTGCAACTGTGACGAAGGCTTCGAGCTTGCCTCGGACGGAACAACCTGCATCGGTGAACAGAGGAGGAAGCGGTGAAAAGCAGGGCAAAGGAAGAGAGGAGACGAGATAAATAACAAGAGGACGGGAGATAATTAAGGAGATGGGAACAAAAAATGAAAAAGACAGATGTAAAGATTCCTAGGGGAGAGCAGGAACACAGAGAGATTTAGAGAGAGTTAGGAAAGGACGCAATTGAGGGGATGCAGTTATAAGAAATTGTATTTGTTTCAGTCTGTGTGCGAGTGTGTTTCTCATGTTTTCTCTTTTGTTTGTCAGATGTGAATGAATGCAGTTTCTCAGACTTCCTGTGTCAGCACACGTGTGTAAACACTCCGGGTTCGTTCGCATGCACATGTCCGCCTGGTTACTACGTCTTTGAGGACGGCCGGAGCTGTGAAGGTAATTAGCGAAGCCAAGTTTATACCTGCAATAAAAGAAAAGGGTTTACATTCTTTTAAAACATGTATGACGATTTTAGGCCTAACATTAAACATTCTGCACTCAGTTATAGAAATTCTTAAAAGAATAAAGAATATTTTTTAGTTGAGCTCATTGGTAGATGTAAATGAAAAATTGCTAAAATTATATGCTAGTATAATATAAGACTCTATCTGAACCGAATTCTGTCTAAATATATTTCACTATTAATACAGTCTGTAAACTTTTTTTACACTTTTTTAAATTAATTGAAGGTTTATGCCATGACTCTAAACAAAATAGCTGATGTACGGGAGAAACAACAATAAAGCAAATAGCAAAATTTTTATTTACAAATAAAATAAAAAAAATGTTAAAACTAACTATAAATGGGTTCTGGCGCACCCAGTTAGTTCTAGTTCAACCAGTTTCCATCAAATGTCACATAATTGGTTGAAGAAAGCCAACTTGTTATAAAAGTGTTAAATTCAATGCAAAAAAAAAAAAAAAAAAAAACGAGTACATGTCTATGCCATCCTTCTTTTGGAAACAAATATCAGTCAGTGTTTTTTCCACATATTCCAAATTTTAAACATCCCCTGGAGCAGCGTTAAATCCAGTATTAACATTCGGTGACCGGTTAAAGAGGGGATTAGAAAGAGAAGCAAATAAGAAGCCAAGGGTGATGGTAGACATGATGCTACCACCACCCTGCTTCACTGTTGGATGGTGATCTAAGGGTGATGAGCTGATTAGTGGAATAAGAGGTGAATACTTATCTGTTCTGAATTAATTTGTATATCTGTTGTTTGTCTTCTGTTCTACAAAAATGTATTATTATGATGATGATGCTGCTGCTGCTAAACTGTGATCAGTGTTGACCTCACTGCTCCTAACTAACTGTTGTGTGTTTGATTTCAAAGACCTCAATGAATGTGAGTCCGGTAACAACACGTGTACAGCAGCACAAGTTTGTTTCAATTTCCAGGGAGGGTACACATGCCTGGACCCCCTCATATGTGAACCGCCATATATAGAGCTCAGTGACAAGTGAGTCACATAGTGTTTAAGGTCTTTTTCATGATGATCACTGTTTGGTCATGTGAAAATTAAATACTAACCTTGTGTCTCTCTGACTCTCTCAGTCAGTGTATGTGTTCTGCGGAGAACCGTGCTTGTCAAGACAGGCCCTTTACTGTTCTATACCGCCACATGGACCTGTCTTCTGGACGCAGTGTCCCTGCTGATATTTTTCAGATGCAAGCCACCACACGCTACCCCGGGGCTTTCTACATCTTCCAGATCAAATCTGGCAACGAGGGTCGTGAATTTTACATGCGGGTAAGTGGATCTGGTGGTTAGGTGACTACTCACAAAATCTACAGCGAAATGGTGTATTAAATCTCGAATAAGTATGCACAATGTTTAACAGTGAGCCTTTGATGTCTTGAATACATCTATTCTCTATTTGCATGGACTATTAGATGTTGAACATCTCTGGAAATACTGACCCTTTTCTTTTTGTGTTTTTGGAATTATTTTGTCCACTGAGCCAAGTCAGTTCCCAAACTTTAACTTAAAAACTCTGATCACCTAAAACTTTTGACTTTTACAATATGAAAAGTATTTTGCTTTCACAGTTCCTAAGCCATGCGTAGTCAAAAATCACTCCTGTGTCAGTGTGGCCAGTAGAGGGAGCTCTAAGCTTATTACTTAGTATTAGGTCAGCTTTTTTTAAATCTTTGTTGAACCTGTTTTTTTTTTTTGTTGTTGTTTAGATCATATTTCCAACAGATCCAGTTATGTGAAATGTTTCATTTGTATTTAACGCACTCTTTCTTTTCTACAGCAAACCAGCAATGTCAGCGCTACACTGGTCTTGACTCGGCCAATCAAGGGACCGAGGACAGTCGTCCTGGACCTGGAAATGGTCACAGTCAACAATGTTATCAACTTCCGAGGCAGTTCCATCATCCGCCTTACAATATTCATCTCCGAACACCCCTTCTGAGACTCTACACATGACCTCTGTTCTTTTGCCCTTCAATCATGGACTTCCTGTGACCATATTACACATCAGGCAGCTGTGTTTGTTCATGTCAGTTAATGTTTTGCCATTTTTGACTGTTTAATGATTATGACCACCCTAGGGTAGATAATGTTTTGTATTCTGTGTCAGGACTGACATGTCACAACAAAGAGCTGTTATATAAATTTTGCATTATGGCAAAGGAGGTTAATAAAAATAGGCTGACTCTGAATTGTCCACTTTCACTTTTGTGCATCCAGTCAGAAGGATATTTATGACTTTTTCCTTGTTTATGTGGTTTTTTGTCTTTCCATCTTGTTGGGGATCATTTTAAGAAATAACACAAACCTTTGAACTGTTTCCTCATTCTTAAACAGGTGTTTGGGTTTCGTTTTTTTTTTCTGCCACAGCATCTGTCTGCCACAGCATCTGTCTTTAAACCCTAAACAAGCTGTGAAAGATAATTTACATAAAACCTCTATAAAGTTTGTGTGTATTTCAGCTCTCTGTCATGTCATGTGTCCCCTGGATTATCTGTTGTTGTTTTTATTATTATTATTATTTGTCAGTGTAAAAAAAAAAAAGAGCCTGGTCAGTTGAATAAAGATAAATATGATGACCTGAAATGATGTGACTAATGTAATTGAATCAGAGTGTGTGTAAACATTCTGTGTCCTGCATATGAAATCAGACCTTGAGCTGTAACTCCTAAAAAAAAGTAGTGCACATAAATACATATTTAATGTTGACTAAATTAGGATTTTATTTATTTATTTATTTTGGAAGGGGGGGGGGTACTCTTATGGAGCCGTTTTTAGACATTTGAAATAGTTTCTCTAAAATATTTCCCTAAATATGGAAATTAACCAAAATGTTGGTGTTTAAAAAGCGAGGCTGGTGATGATGATGCTGATGATGAGGAAGAGGAGTTTAGGGCATTTGGACCCAGAGGAGTCCTGCCAGTGCGCTTTTCCACCTGTTGAAAGTGCGCGTACACTGTGCACGCGCTCCATAACGCGACCAGCAGCGCGCGCGATGAAACAATGCGCGCGTTCTGCTTTTATAGACACCACGGACTGTCGGTTTTTCGCGAATATGGCGAAGCGGAACTCCAGGAGAACAACTAATTCAGATAAAGTTGGCTAACTAACCCTTTACTTCTCTCGGCGTTTGGTTCGGATTCAGTGAGGCTCCAGAGGTTTTTTGCCTGTGAGACGTTAAACTGATAAACAACCTGTCGCCTCTAATGAAGTCTTCAGTATGGCAGTAGAATTTATTAAAAACTGCTGCAAGACTTTCCTGGTGAAGGAGAAAGAACCAGAGCCTCAAGGTAAGTTAGAGAACTTCTCTTTTTCATTTAACAACAACAACAACAACAACAACAATAATGCCCCTTTAAATATAAAATATTACTCTAAATAACATAAATAAAATAGTATATATTGCCAAATGCCTAAAATCTTAGAATACCTCAAGACGATTCAGCTTATTAACTTAATTTTTTAACTTTTTTAACTTAGTTTTTTAAGCACATGCAGAATTTCAGTCCAACAGCAGGGAATAGTTTGGTGCATATATTGCATATTGTTAAGGTGATTATATTTTGTTATAAATATGGATTATTATATTGGATTGCCTTGCCACAAGCATTTCATTGTTCATTTGTTTTGACAAATTATTAAGTGAACCTTGACTTGTCATGATTTGTGTACTCTAATGCTAAACAATGCAATGCTTTAATTGTTACTTACTTTTATCAAAACCTTTTTCCAACTTGTTAGACGGGAAAGTTGTATTGAAGTTTAGGTTGTAATTTCAGAGGTCAGAGAGATTCCTAATTGTATTGCTTGTTATTCTAAGATCTAAACTGAAGTCCTATATGGACATTACACATTAATTGATCTTATTTAACCCTGTAGTAATTCTTTTAAATTGTAGATAAATTTGTTCATTTAGCATTAGTGATACGTGATCTGTGTGTATTCCTATACAGTCATTACAGTCCAACCGTTTCCATCGCTGCCAGAGGCCGAAGTGAAGAAAAGTCCTTTGGGCGTCTCGGAGGATTATCTCCTTTCCAAATTGCCTCACGATGGCAAAGAAATACCCTTTGTACTTCCTTTGTACAGATCTTCCTATGTACAGCCGCAAGGGATGCAGTACTCCAGCTACCAGACCGGACTGCAAGGTAAGTTCAGCAAACATTCTTTAGCACTTATCTAAATAAAAATTCTTAGGACTTGATTAAATTCTGTAACTATAAAAAAAAAAGAGTGTTCTGAAGGATCAAGTGTTTATTACTGCCTTACCATAAATAAGAACGAAAATGAGCTTAATGAATGATCCTCTATAAACAGATGTGGTTTAGGGAGTATGATGTGTTATAATTGGCTAATGTATAGAGATAGGTAGATAGAAGGAAAATCCAGAAGGAAATTCCAGACATCCAGCACCAATGGAGACAATAACACAAGGACAAGTTTGTAGATTTGATTGCAGATTGTATATCTTACATATAGTCTGTAGACACAGGATAATGTTTGAGATGACCAAAGTTATTAGTTCAGTGCTAAAAACTATTATAAGTATATGAATTTGAAAATTGAAAGTAAGATAATAATGAATAACTAAAAACATCATAAATGAATAATACTAATAAATAAGTTAAAAAGCAGTGGAGCTGGAGTTCAAATAGTAATAATTGTGCAAAGAACAGCATGACAGTGATACTGACTGAGTCTGAGTCTATTGGCATAATATGTAATACTGAGAGTCGTGAGCAGACCATGAAGCTAATGGATGAGTTATGTGGGTTGCATCATGTTGTATGCTGCAGAAGAGCCTTATGCCTAAAATTGCTGTGGTATAGAGAATCAAACATTTTATGATGTCCTGTTAAACAGGCTTAAGAGTACTAACAGTCACATTGCCTCGTTTATGATTGATTTCCCGTAACGACGCATGCCCAAACGTTACATTCCTAACTTATCAAACAGAAAGAGAAGGTGATGTACCAGGTAGTCATAAGTATCCACAGTTCAGAAACCAGGAACAGATGAACAAACACAGCTACCTTATAGGTAATACAGTACCAGGAAGTTCATGGCTGTGTTCCAGTATTTGTCGCTTTTGACTTACTCCTTTCCCTCAGGGAATGCTCAGGACATTCTTATGAGCTGTTTCAATGATCTACAGTATTTGCGTAAGTGATATTTGTTCCATGCCGCCATGGAAGCTTGAGGGATCAAGTCAACATCACTGCGGACCTCAGCAGGGGAACTTGGCTAGAAGGAGTTATATTTTAATTTAATTTAAAGTAAAAAACTGGAGCAGTAAAATATTTCATAATTCAAAAAGTTAATTTAATAGCCTGCAAATGATTTTTATCGTGCTCTGCGATGGATTCGCACCCTGTCCAGGGTGTACCCCGCCTCGTGCCCTAAGCCTCCTGGGATAGGCTCCAGGTCCCCGCGACCCTGAATACAGGATAAAGCAGTATAGAAGATGAGTGAGTGAGAGTGAGTGATTTTTATCTCAATCCAATCTTTATCATCTTATTTATTTGGATGATAAAGAAAAATCCTAAACCAGCAGATTGTTTAAAATTGCAATAAGTATACACAAGTTCTACTGGAACAGGTTCAGCAAGAGCCACGTATGCAGACAGGAAGGCGGAGCTATCTTCTGCAGGTCAGTTCATATATGACCCCACTTCGCTGTTTGCTCCTGGTCATGTGATCAGTTACGTATCCCCGAGGACTGTGAGACGCCCCGTGCTGAGAGGTGGACATGCGTCAGGTGGGCCAACTGCTGTTGTTTATGTTTTTGTTTACTTAGATATTATTGATTTACATAGAAAATTTTTATAACATTATTATACGTAGAAATAAAGTAAGAAGACATTTTGGTAGTATTATTGGTTCGGATACTTTCCTAAATTCTCACTTTCTTAGTTTTATGATTTTTGACATTATGCAGTGTTTATGATTTTTGACATTATGCAGCTATTGAACAGCAGTTAAATTTTTTCATATTTTTTAGCATTAATTAAAGTGTTTTTCCTTTTAATTTCAATCATTTAATTATTCAAATTTATATTAATTACTTTCTTGGTTAATTGATGACTATTTTTGTAATAAGTCATTATTTTTTCTAGGGATGCACCGAAATTTCGGCCGCCGAAAAATTTCGGCCGAAATAGCATTATCGGTTTCGGCCGAAACGTAAGAAAGCGCCGAAAATAAAAGCCGAAATTGTCGCCACGCCTCTCCCATCCTCCTGTCTCGTTCGCGCTGTCATTACGCATCAAACACGGAGTATGTCGGCGGTTTGGAAGCACTTCAAAGTTTCAGATGAGGACAGCAAAGTTGCAATATGCAACATTTTTTTAATACAAACAAAAAGAAAATATTTTAAACATGTTTTTTAATGAAGCCATTTTCAATTCAATTCAATTCAATTTTATTTGTATAGCGCTTTTAGCAATTTTCATTGCCGCAAAGCAGCTTTACATAGTCAAAAGAATTATTTAAGTTTGTATGAAATGTGAATTTGTATGAATCAAAATGGTCAGTTTGTCCCTGGTGAGCAAGCCGAGGGCGACAGTGGCAAGGAAAAACTCCCTGAGATGGTAATAGGAAGAAACCTTGAGAGGAACCAGACTCAACAGGGAACCCATCCTCATTTGGGTGAAACAGAAAGCAGTAAATGATCTGCATTTATACAGTGTGTAGGGTGGGAGGCAGTTCAGCTATAATAGCTGATGTTAATTGATGTTAATTTTCGGTTTCGGTATCGGTTTTCGGCCAAGTGCATCCAAAATTTTCTGTTTCGTTTTCGGCCCAGAATTTTCATTTCGGTGCATCCCTAATTTTTTCATTTGCATTGCTATTTAGAAAAAAAAAATTTATCTACTTGGAATTGTGTATTTCATGTAACATATCCAGCTGAATGTACTGTACATGAGTCATTCTGATTAATCCTTCAGATATCTGGTTTAGGGAGCGATTATTTTTTTTTCTTTTGTGCTACCACTAAAGTCATAAGGATTAATGGCATTGAGAAATCATTTATTATTCCCATATGGCGTGTTAAAAATTCTTTCATCACTTTATAGCTGTCCGTAAAGAATATTTCTCGCCATGTGGAAATGGTCGTAAATCTTCGCTTTCCTGATGGCATGTTTCTGAACACCACACTCTGCAAATATTTACCCTCTTTTATTTCCTTCAGTCTATATGGACATTCCTTGAGTTGTACACAGGCAGGGTTTCGCTCTGCACTTCAACCCTTAACCCTGCTGTTGTTCTGCTGTGTATGTGTTGCACTGATTCTGTAGCGATTTAGTCATGTTTAAACACAATCTCTAGGGGGGTAATACTGTATAACTCTAACAGCATGCTCAAACTACCACAGCATGATAATAATCAGCTCTATTTGATTATTGACTCATGATCACACAGCTCTATTAAGACACTTGAGTTTCCTTTCTCCTGCAACCTCTGACCAGAGCATGAAACAGAGACTCAGCACATCCATGTTGGATCTGTCGAGCCCTCACAGCCACATTCAGGTGAGTTCACCATGACACACACATACATGCCTGTACACCTGATTAAACTTTCTACCTTGATTATACCAGTGGTTAAAAAATAAATTACATTTTAAATCTCAAAATAGTGTTCTGTTTTTAATCCTTCTTTGACTTGAACACCCCTGTATTTATTATGCAAATGCATTTTCTATTATTATTTAGAGGCTAGCTTTATTTGTAAACTGTGTTTTAAAAATAGCTTATGCCAGCATTCTCAAAAAGGTGTTCTTATAAATGTGTTAAAATGTTTGTGTAATTCAGTTGGTATACATTACAGCTGTCCTAATGCATGTGCAGAGTCTGCCTTTTATTGCTCCTCTCTGGATTGGCTCAGGTTTGATATATTCGACAGAAGGAAATACCACAAATAGAACATGGTTGCACGTGGTATTAAAAAGCGCATTTACATCAATAAGCCAAGTTTAGCTGGGCGCATTGTGAACATGGTGTAAATTGCGCGTCACTTGACTGTCATGCAGCCAGGTGCACTAGGCGAGGTCTCCCTTCTCACCTGAGATGTTTACATAACATTGAGTCAGCTTTTCAACAAGTCATTAGTAATTGATGTTTAATATTCTAGAAATCGAATGTTGGAATGTAGTCGGGGTTCCAGTAGGAGCTTTGTGGCTCCAAAGAACTTGAGTTCTTTGATGATGGAAAGGATTTGATCCTGAGATACACAGTGTGTTTTTTCGCGAGGAGAGTGGAATGGAAGCTGAGTAGTTTGCGGTTTAACTTGTTGCTGTGGGACTGGTGTTTCCGTCTTCTTTCTGTCTAAAAAAAGGCTATAGATTATTATTTACTAGTATTTTAATAGAAATTTATTGACTAGACTGAGAGCATTAGTGTTTATATGAATTTTTAATGAATGAATTTTTAATTCAGGGTCATGTCACTGTTATTGACTTACTGTCATATAGAATGTTATCTATGAGAGTTAAATGTGCCGTTCCAGCCGCAGGAACACCCAGGACTGTTCATTTTGGTGACTCACCGAGTCTTCATCTACCCCAAAAACTGAAGCAAAATAAAACTTAAAAAAAAATATATATATATTTCGACCATGTTTATTTACAGCAATCTAATAAAAGTGCATTATAAAGCTGTAATGTATACCAACTGAATTACACAAACATTTTAACAAGCAAATAAGAATCTTACATACAGTAACTGCAGCCCTCCTGGCCAACATCATCCTCCATTTCAAGTAGTTTAGGTTCAGGTCAGGAGCGATGATTCATCACTTTTCAGCAGGTTTTTGTCTTTGGTACGAGTAAGGAGATACTGTGACTGGTGTACCTCAGGCATGAATCTTTGGTACCTTTTAGAGATATATACTGTACATGTGTGTGTTTGTGTGTGTTACAGCGCTATGACTCCGTGAATAGTGTCCCGAGCAGCACATCCTCCATTCGGGATTCCTTTGGGAGCAGCCGTAGCATAGGTAACTATTCACAATGAGAAGACACTCACTGCAAATAACCCTAACGTCTTTTCCGCAATGAGACCACAGTGTGTTAACCTGAAGCTGTGTTACACCCCGAGTGATTCTTTCTTAAACTTCCATATAGAGAAGTGAAGCTTTTCTCGATCAGAGGATTAAAGTTTATCCATTAGATCTAATTATTTTTATGAATTCAAATATTGTTGTATTTGTTAACCATCCGAGTGTCAGAAACATGGACTCGCATGTTCTTTTTTTAGAATCCAGCACAGTGTCAAGCGATGACCGGGAGCGGGATTTGGGAAAGGTGTGTGTGCGTTTGAGCTACCAGGAGGCAGTGGAGCAGGTGTGGATAACGTTGGTGCAGGTAGGATTACAGCTAAACGCAGAGGAGCCACAGTGTCTCTCTCTCTCTCTCTCTCTCTCACTCACACACACACACACACACACACTCACACACACACAAACACACACTGACTCTTTTGTGTTTGCTCTGATTTGCTCAATACACCCTCTGTCCCACGCACACCATTACACACAATCACTAATTCAGTTTCTTCTTTCCTGACCTTTCTCTCTGTCTCCTGTTACCATAACTTGCCTCTCTCTCTCTCTCTCTCTCTCTCCCTCTCTATTTGTTTGAACTGTTTCTGTTCCTTATTACTTTGATTTTCCCTCTCTGCATCTTTTTCTTTTTCTTGTTCCTCTTTTCTTCTTTTACATTTGCTTTTATTATACTTTTTGATCTACCCGTCTTTATAGAGACAGTTTGACTGTATAATAATTGTAAGATTGTCCTTGTTTTTTATTGCTTTTTTTTTAATAATACTCTCCAAACCAGCCATTTCCTCTTTCTCTCACACGTTTGTCTTTTTCCATGTTTTCATTTTCCTCACAGTATTTTTATTTTCACCTGTTTTTTGTTTTTTTTCTCACATGCCCTTTTCATATTATGTTTTTTTTGTGTCTTTGTGGTGCCTCATTTCTGTCTTTTTTTCTCTGTCAAATAGTTATCTTTTTCATGACCTCTTTTCCTGTTCTCTCTCATTTTCTTCAACTCGTATAACTTAATTCTTTCTCTTCATGTCCATCACCCACTTGCCCATTTTTCACTTTTCAGTAACATTTCCTTTTTGATTTAGCACTTGTTTGTCCCTTCTTTTGATTACTTTATTTTTCTAACTTTCATGTTTGTCATTTCATGTTTTTTTTTTTCCTTTTCTTTTTTAAATTCACTTTCCTTCCCCCAGTCCTCTCCAAAATAAGGATACAAACCTAATAATGATAAATTATGAATTAAGTTGATATTTGAAAACTGAAACTGCCTATGAGTGTTTAACCAGTAGAGATAGATGATAAAATGAATTTCATTTAGTAGTTCTATTAATATTTTTATAAATAACTATTTAAATCTGTGTTCTTCACAAAAGAACTCTCTCTCTCTCTGTGTTTGTGTGTCAGTGTAAGGATCTGTGTGTGTACTCGGACGGAGGTGAACAGCAGAAAGTCGGCTTTAAAGGGGTCATCACCATGGCGAAGCCTGTGCAGTTTAAGACTTCAGTAAAAGAGGCAACACAAGTGAGGAACAGTCCTTCAGTTATGCTCCTCCTCACACATACACACACACACACACACACATCCCTGGAAATCCTCACGAGGGTCTATAGTTACAGTGACCACAGATACGTTGATTGTTTTCCCTTAACAGTATGTATGAAGTGTTTTGTTCCTCTTATACTGCAGTAATAAACAGTGCATTTCCTCTCGCTCTGTTTTAGGACTTGGTGTTTATGGAGACGTTCGTATTCACTCTAAACCTGGAGCAGCTGCGTGGTTGTGCCCTGGTGCTGCGACTGCAGACACACACCCCTCGCAAGCGCACGCAGGGCGAGTGTGTGTTTTCTCTCCGCACGCTCGCATCGCAGGAGACTGAGTACTGGCTGGACCTGAGTCCACCCTGCAAGACACACGTGAGCTCGAGCTTTTATCACGGCGTACTCATTCTCAATGCTTGATTTGTTCTGAAAGCACATGTGCTCTGATTAGTTCACACCTAAATAACGAGTTATAACATCCACATGGAATGAAAATTTAAAATACATCCAAAAGTAAAAGTTGCTGAAAAAAAAAAATTCTTCCAGTTCGAGAATTATCTGCATGTTAGTGTTAAGGGTTGAGGTTTTGAGCGTTTTGTTATTGTTTACACATTGTGTAACTTTGTGCAGGTTTGTCACGCCGAGCTCCAGTTGTCCACATGCTTCCAGCCGGTCAGCAGCCGGATTCAGCTCCAGATCCTCACCGCTCAGAACCTGCCATCATCATCCTCACTCCTCACACAGAGTGAGTCACATCTCTTAACAAGTCTTTGATCTGGTTGATTTAGAAGGTGATTAAGTTTCTTTAGAAGTATCCTGATTCTTCAGCAGCTGCGTACAAATGAGAAGTGTGACCGTCATGCTCGAATTAATAGTAAATTGTAAACATGGGCAAGTTGCAGCTAACGTCGTTTCATTTTCACTTCAGGTTTCTTTGTGAAAGTCGAGATGTTCAGCGACGGACGATTTGTAATGAAGAAGAAGACAAAGCTGGTGAAGCCGTCTGGGGGGCAGGTGCAGTGGGCGGAGTCGGTGCTCTTGCCAATTACAAGTCAGGACTGCAACATTCAGCTGCTAGTCAAACTCTACAGCCGCGGATCCATACGCAGGAAGTACCTGCTCGGACAGGTGGGTGTAAAGATCAGTCTAGGCTCAGACGCTAAATAATGATTATCATTCCACAAAGTATGTAATGCACAGCACATAATAAAAGTGTGAATTTTTCACTTAGACTTGAGCAGGATGGATTGTGATTGGTTGCTGAAAAAAAAAATGAATGGGATTTAAGAAACATTTTGTTCCCTAAGGAGTTAAATACTTTAGTCCACATAATAAAGTTCTTGGTACTACCCCAAAGTTATTTAGTACTTTTCCTCTTACTTAAAGTTGCAAGATAAAAAAAAAACGAAAAAAAAAAAAAACATGTTACAGTGTGCAATGTGTAAAGTTGTGTTAAAGCCTTGACTGACTGATTTTATAAATCTAAGTCACTCTCATTTTTCCCCATCATAGCTCTGTTATTGTAATTAAATGTCCAGCATGTCCACACGTTATTCAGGTTATTATATAACAATGCACAGTTCAGCTCAGGCTGAATGAGGTTGAACATTTACAGGCTTATCACTAAGACGTGGACTCGCATTAAACTGCTGCTTTTTGTTTGTGTTCCGTCTGTTCACACTTGTGTAAAAACCACATGTAAAAATTTTACTGCACCAAAAAAAAAAAAAATCAAACATGCTGATGTGTGGACCTTCGTGTGCGTGCAGGTCGTCCTGGGTTTTGACAGCTCGACCACGGACGCTGTGGAGCAGTGGAGCGACTCCATCACACACCCAGAGAAAGTGGTTACCGCATGGCACAGACTGAGCCACTCCTGAGAGAGATTACAGAGAGAGGGAGAAACAGGAGGAAAGACAAACAGGTCCTGGGTGTGCACCTAACACCAGACACGGGACTGGAGCGAAACACAAATAGACACACGCGTACACACACGTATACTGGGATATCTACAAAGTTATTCATAAACTGATCATAGATGAACTCTGGTGTTCATGATGATCCAGTTATTTAGGGGAAATGTTTGTATCCTATGTTTGTTCTTAAAGGTCCGTAGAAGTACCGTATTACTGTCTATGAGTTCCTGTGATTATATTTATGGAAAAGCAATTATTTATTTGTACCATGCTATTTTAGTTAACATTTTGTGAAGCTTACAAATTAGATTATATTAATCAAAAGGATGTGAAAATTATGGCAAATATGATTTAAAAAAACACAAATACAACAAAAATATCGGCACCCTGTAAAAGAGATTTACATACAATATTTGTGTGTCTATGATGGCTGATCTGCTGCATTACTGCAAGCTTTAAGTCCAGTTCACGTTGTTCACAATTCTTTGCTATGGGTCCAAAATTAGGGCTTGTTGTGGTTATTTTGCCCTCTAAGATTATCATCTATGGTGCAGCAATGAATTGCTAAAGGCAGAGCTTCTGCGAAATACACTGGTACCACATAATGCTGCAAAAAAACTGAGGATTTGGTCTGGTAACCAAATTTATATATAAATCCTCATATATAGGGCTATTCCAGCAATACCGGGACACAGGATGAAATTTCTGGTGAATAAGAACATAAAGCCGATTGACATTTACCGAAGACTTAAAGCTCAGATGATGGGACTCTTGGATACAACGTTTGAATGGTGCAAATGTTTTAAAGAATGCAGTATGTCTATGAATAAAAATCCTTACTCCTAGGTGGCTCAGAGCTGCAGTCGTTCCTGTGAAAGTTCAACTGTGAGGAACGGTAAATGTTTGTTACCAGTGAAACCAACCTGGCACTTATACCCGGTGTAGACCTAAAGTACTAAGCCACGATCTTATTGTACAACTACACCTAGGCTTACAGCCATTTGTGAATTCATAGAGACCCATAGCAATAAAAAAGAAATCATGAAAGTGGGAACTGCACTTAGGTTACCATGTTGTAATTTTCAGCTCTCAGATATTATTGAGCTTAATGAGCATGGCTAAATGTAAATGCAGCTTGACCATGCCTGGTTATTTACAGCTAATCAGCATTTATAAACACACCCATGTGAGTAAGAATCTTTTTTTTTTAATATTTACACGAAATTTTACTGAATGATTGATAACCCGCTGCTCTTCATGTATACGTACAGTATGATACATACATACATACTATATTCACCATGTCTTTGCCTGAGTATTAAATATGCTTATGCTATGAAGGTGTTCTTTATTAGCTCTAGAACAATTTAAACAAAGGCTCTATAGCCTCTGGTGGCTTCTGTTCCTTTCAGTTACACATAAGAAGGCGTGGCCTGTGTCTGCCAGTTTCACTCGACTATTTATTAATTGGCAGTCCTAATGGTAAAGGCGTCACACTGAAAAAAAATATCTGTATCTGAAAAGCTTCATGAAGGAAAAATAGATTCGGTTCTGGTCTATACCAGTGATGGGGGTGTGGCTTCTGTGGCCATCAGTTCTAACGAGGAGGTGTGGCCTCTGTACTTGTCAGTTACCCTTCTGGACGAGTTTTTTTTTTTTTTTTTGCTTGTCTGTTCTATAAAGAGGCATCACATCGTTTAAGTGAAAGTGAAATCTCTAGCAAGGAGTAGATGAAAATCTTCCATGCTGTTGATTAAGTGTTAGATTTGGGCAGGTTAATGATGGGACTGTAGCTTTCTTAGAGAAGGAGTTGTAATTTAATGTTACCTAAACATAAAAGTCCTCACTATCTAGGGCCCTTGTTTCTGGGTCACAGGCAG
Source organism: Clarias gariepinus (assembly GCF_024256425.1). Taxonomy (NCBI): domain Eukaryota; kingdom Metazoa; phylum Chordata; class Actinopteri; order Siluriformes; family Clariidae; genus Clarias; species Clarias gariepinus. The sequence continues at coordinate 36,619,384 of NC_071107.1, forward strand.
CTGATCAGACTTTGATTTCTTTCTTTTTTTTTTTCTTTTTTTTTCAAAAATATATATATTTTTTTGAAAAAATAAATGGATAATGGATCAAATTTAAGGAAAATTCAATCCTTTAGTCTGTCCTGTTTTACAAAGAAAGAGAGAGAGTGTGTTTGTGTGTGTGTGGGAAAGCAAGAGGACAAAGAATGCCCTTGTTTGTTACCATGAAGTAAAGAGAAAGTGTTCATCTTTCTTAACAAAAACCTCTGATGTTCCTGGAACTAACTTTAAATAACCATTTTATTGTTGCACATGTACACACTAACGTCACGTTTACGCAGAGCAGTAGATCGTACGTGTGTCTTTAACGGTATGTAACTGACATATACATTGAATATTTTTTATATATACTATTTTATTATTTTAGAAATTGTCGTGTAGTGATGTGTGTATTTGGTAAGAAGTGATCAATTTCTGTATGAACTGTTAGTGCTGTATGATTTTGTTGTCATCTGCTCATTGTACAATACTGTACTACAGAAGTAAACTCTGCTCAGTCATCTTCCTATGGATGCCTTTATTCAATGAAGAGAGAACTTTGCACAAACTGCACTAATCTTTTGGCTGTTTTTTTCTCAAAAAATATAATACAGGACTCAAGTTACAATTGTACTTTTAGCTATTTTTGTTTTTCTCTTCGTTAGTATGTATTTCGTTTTCACACAGATCTTTTACACACATTTGTGTGTGTGTATATGAGCGTGTATGCATATTTAAATAGTTTGTGTAGGTGTGGACTGAAGTGGACTGCTGAAGTGTGTGTCTGCATCCGGGAAGCTTTGTGACATCATCATTTACGCAAAGACTGTTTGAACAAAGTTAATAGTTACGGCTAGAGACACACCTCTCTCTCTCTCACAGACATACACACAAACGCACATATATACACTTTGGTATTCCAAATACAGCATATTCTTATCTACAGGTAATCGCTATGTGGAATCCTGTGAGTTTGAGCCCAGTGGCTTTAGTGGTGGCATGGAGTGTACAGAGGAATAGACCAGCCTGCTGAGTCCCCCTCATCCCTCATCATATTTGGCCACAGGTACTCACTGTGATGGTCCAGTACAGCCAGGGTGGACAGTCACTGGTGTGTGGACCCGTATGAGAAATCTCCCCTGCAAGGCTGTGCATACAAACCTCCTGTTTGAGGCTGGAACTCGGCAGTTGTTTTAGCTGTGCTTACATGATTTCATTGTTTATGTCCCAAGCATCCACGTAAGCATGACTGGGAAAAAATGTGTTCACTTTGTCGGTCATGAAGTTCATGAAGGACTTGTGACTGCAGTCTCTCGATAGTTCAAAACTGGAGTTTCCTACAGTCTTCCTGAGCCTCCAATAACGAACTGGACTCCATATCAACTTAAACACATCTTCTGTTTTACTGAACTTCCAGCCTCCTAACACACAGTATGACTGCAGATCAATTCCTGCTATCCGTTTTTATCCAGATCAGGAGGGGTTCCCTGTTGAGTCTTGTTCCTTTGAAGGTTTCTTCCTACCATCTCAGGGACAATCTGATCATTTAGATTTTTACACATTCACAATCCATACACACTTAAATAATTCTTTCGATTGTGTAAAGCTGCCTTGCGAAAATGTTGATTGTTAAAAGGGCTGTACAAATAAAATTTAATTGAATTAAACTGTATGAAGTTGATACAAAGACCCAACCTTAGTACAGTTAAACCTTGGATTTGTGAGCATAAATCATTCTGGAAGTGTGCTTGTATATCAAAGCACTTGTATATCAAAATTTCTAATTTCCTCGTAAGAAATAATGGAAAATCTGATAATGCGTTCCACAGCCCAAAAATATTCATACAAATGATTAATACAAAATATAATGTAGAAATAAAAAAAAAATTAACCTGTACTTTACCTTTGAAAAGAATCATAACCAGTGAAACAGGAGAAGATGGGCTACTGTGTAGGATGACTTTCTCACACACACACACACACAAACGGAATCACTCCTCTAAACAGATTGATCTCTCGAATTGCTACAACCTTTTTAACATTCTTTACATGGGCCGTTGTTGCAGTATAGTTAATAAATAACAGTCACTACACTTAATTAAAATTAAAAAAAATTACGTGTACACACATACACACACACGTCACAATGATGTAGTAAACAGTATCCACGCACACGGATGCTGCCTATACAAGTGACGTACGCGCACTGAGACTGAGCAGGGGAGAAGATTATCCATAATTCCACAGTGCAAGAGTGAAAGAGAAGAACTATTGGCTCAGTTGTGATCATGTGACACTCAGCTGATAAAGCATATACGTACTACAGTACTTGTATATCAAGACCACGCTCGTTTAACAAGTTAAATTTAAAAAAAATATTTTGCTCATCCTGCAAAACACTCACAGATCGAGTTTTTTGCAATCCAAGGTTCCACTGTATTCTTACACGCAGGATAAATTGAGCTGTATGAGGGTAAAGCTGTTTAGATGTTTGAGCTACTCAGAGGTGGGTAGTAACAAGTTACATTTACTCCATTACATTTACTTGAGTAACTTTTAGAAAAAAATTACTTTTATAAGAAGTTTAACTGCACCAAACTCTTTACTTTTACTTGAGTAGATTTGTGAAGAAGAAACGCTACTCTAACCCAGCTACATCTGGCTCAACTCGACTCGTTACTTTTATAACCATTTATTCCACACATTAGATATTCTTTGTTTTTGCCAGAGAAATGCAGCCGGTGGATCTACCACATGAGTGTGTTTCACCCATCAGATGTAGCAGCAATAATCACATGAATCTGTTTGACCAATCAGCTGCAATAACAATAACCACATGTAGTCACATAACCACACAGAACTGCTGCATATAGCAGGAAAGAAAAATTCAGCCGTGGTAGACAGCGAAGGAAACATGTCACAGTTAGTTTAGCTGTTTTATTTAATGTTGGAATGTTAAAATATATAATTAGCAAATAAGCTAAAGGCTTTAAAATATAAGTTTCTTACATTATTGTACACATGTTCTAATGTTATTTTCTATCTCCTGAGCCATTTGGAGGGCAACTGAATATACAGTATATCTTATACTTTATGTTGTGATTTTTTTATTTTTATTTAATTCATTTATCTTGTTACATTTATTTTATTAATTTTATTATTTGGAAATTGTAGAATTTGTACATTATTTCATTATTTTGTCTGGCTGCTTACATAATTTCAAAAAAATAATAAATCGGTTATTACAATTGAAACAGTTACTCAGTACTTAAGTATCTTTTTGAGAATATTACTTGTTAATAATAAATTATTATTTGTCGCTTTGCACCTCCAGGGTCTGGGTTCGATTTCCGGCCAGGCTCGATTCCCAGTTCTGTGTGCAAGGAGTTTGCATGTTCTCTCCGTGTCTGGTGGGTTTTCCCAAGGTACTTCGGTTTCCTTCCACAGTCCAAAGACATGTAGATTAGGCTAATTAGGCTTATTGGCATTCCCAAATTGCCCGTAGCGTATGAATGTAAGTGTATGTGTGCCCTGCGATGGATTGGCACCCTGTCCAGAGTGTACCCTGCCTCGTGCCCTAAGCCTCCTGGGATTGGCTTTAGGTCCCCGTGACCCTGAATACAGGATAAAGCGGTATAGAAGATGAGTGGGTTAGATTGAGAGTGAGCTACTCTAACTTGAGTACAATTTTTGGCTACTCTACCCACCTCTGGAGCCTCTACCCCATGTTCTTATAGTCAGTAGGTATTTTGCTAGTGCCACCACTCTAGTGGTTCACAGATAACCCACCTGCTAGGGACACTTTTCTCAAGAAGAAAGTATATGAACGGAGTTAAGGTTTTCTCCAAATACCTGAGACAGACTCTTGTTTCGGATCCATTCAATTTTACATTGAAGAGCTAGGATGGTCTTTACATTTACGGATGGAAAAGAAGATTTTTTTATACTTGGCAAAGCTTACGTCCATTACTGCCTTAGGTGTCAGAAACTTTGTCATGGTTGAGACCTCATTAAGGTCTATGAGAGCTCCATCTGCACTCATTTGGTGCCCCAGCAAGGAGATATGTGGAATGTGTGGAACTTTTTTAATGTAATATGTATAAGTTATATGTAAGTTTATAAGTTAAGTTAATATGTAAGTACATGCTAATATGTAAGTTTATTTGTAATCTTTTGTTTACATATTATTAGAGTTGGCTGTCTAGCAGTCTTTGGAGGGATAGTTGTACACGGGGAGTCGGATTAGGATATGGTTGATTTATGGCACAATGAATCAACCGCCATGTCCTTTAGGCGTTGAAACCCCAAGGACATGTAGGACAACTTATTCCACATTATTTTTCAGAATGTGTTTAAATTCATCCAAACTAAAAGTGAATTAAGAAAAAGTTTAAAGAGGAATAATTAAAGAATAACCACAATTAGAAACTCTGTGAGCTTTGTTAGAATGTCAACACAAGACTTTTGTTTGTCCTCTAAAACACACACACACACACTTTTATCCTGAATGGTCACAGCTGTGCGTGCGTGCATGTCTGTGTATGTGTGTCCCCAAGACTACCTTTAATTAAAAGAGGATCAGGGTTGTGTCTGGATCAGCACCTTCTGTGCAGGATCGGAATTCCACTCCAAGGACCACACACACACACACACACACACATAATGGTTCCTTGTCGCCGCTCTGCGGTGGTCTTTATTAGCTACAACGCTGGCATATTTCTTGTCACCACACTAGAGGGCATCATTATTTAATAGGTAATATAATTTTTTTAAGGATTCAAATTTTTAGGGGGGTTTCTTGTTTATCCTAATGCCACATTGTCATAGTATTTGTATAAAAAGTCTTAGTCGTTATTAAATAATAAAATATAATAAAACATAGAGTGTAATATAAATAATACAATATATTTAACTACAAATACTTTAATAGATTGTTAATAAGGTACTGTACAGGCCAAAACCAATTAAAACATACAGGCAAATCAATTAAATTTTATTATATATAATAAAGTATAACAAAAAAAAGGTGAAATTACTGAAAACGGTTTTTATATTCTATAAAAAGCAGTAACCAGAGCAAAGGGCGGCTATTTTGAAGAAACTAGAATATAAAACAGTTATTTCACCTTTTTTTGTTAAGTACATAACTCCACATGTGTTCATTCATAGTTTTGATGCCTTCAGTGAGAATCTACCAACGTAAAGGGTCATGAAAATAAAGAAAACACGTTGAACGAAAAGGTGTGTCCAAACTTTTAGTCTGTACTGTATATATATATATCTTGTAATAAAATGTAATAAAATATATTAAAGTGTAAAATAAAGAATAAACTACAATTAATGCATTTCACTACATTTCGTACTGTGTATGTTTGTGTATGTGACAAATAAAATTTGAATTTGATTTAACCATAAGTTAATAGATTGATAATAAAGTAAGGCAAACAAAAAAACTATAAAAATCATACAAGCAAATCAATGCAATTTTATTAGTCTTGATATTTACATTGTTAAACATGAAGGACATTTTACTTGTTTTTATTTAACACGAAACTCTGTGGATTTTATTGCAGGTCTTTTGTCGCCGCCCAGCGGTGCTTTTAAACAACTACAACGCTGTAATTTTATCGCCACTAGAGGGCACCATTGTTTTTTTTTTGGTGACGGATTTCATTGTTTATCCTAATGTCATATTGTCATAGTATTTGTAAAAAATATAAAAAGTCTTAGTTGTTAGTAAAAAAGTAATAAAATATAAAAGGGTGCAAAATAAAGAATAAAATCTAATTAAATACAAATAAGTTAAGAGGTTGATAATAAGGTAAGGCCAAGAAACAGTTAAAAACATACAGGCACATCAGATAAATTTAATTAGTCTTAATATTAAAATACATTTTTTGACAAAAATGAACAATTTTTGCGTTTTTTATTTAATAAAACTGTAAGCGAAAGCTCTGTGAATTTTATTGCAGGTCTTTGTCGCCGCCCAGCGGTGGATTTAAACAACTACAACAACGCTGGGATTTTTTTTAATCACCACTAGAGGGCATCATTATCTTTTTTAAGTTACAGATGTTTTTTTAGGAATGCTCATTTTTAAGGACTTTCTTTCTTTTTTTTTTTTTTCTTTTTTTTTTTTTTTACATATTTTTATCGTGTTTGTATAAAATATCTTTTTAAATCATAGTGTTTATTAATTAATAAAATACAATAATAAAAAATTATACAAATAAAGAATACAATTTAATTAACAAGAAATTAGTTAATAGGTTGATAATAAATTAAGCCAAATATATATATATATATATATATATTTTTTTTTTTTTGCAAATGCACTTGACAATACTGTTCTTGAAAGAACTATTACAGAAAGGCTGACCTCTGTTAAAATAACAACTAATCGTGGTTTTTCTTGTTGTCATGTAATTACCTAATTCCATATGTGTTATTTTATAGTTTTGAAATCCCCAGTATTGTTGTAGAATGTAGAAAATAAACAAACAAAAACAAAGAAATTTAAAGTGTTCTAAAACTTAATATTAGTAATATAATATGTTAAATATTTAAAAAGTAACATTCATATTATATCATTTTATTTTATTATGACTATATATAACAGTAAAATGTAATAGACAGTAAAATAAATCATAAAAAATATGGCAAAAGACATTTAAAACATAAAATAAATTTGTATATATACTGTGTGTATGTGTATATATACTGTTTATATATATATTTATTTAATTTATTTGTGGATTGATTTTTTATAGAGACCTGTGGACTAAGGATGCATACTATTTATTCAAGCAGTTTTGTTAATGACAAGGATTGAGAAAAGATACTGACTTTAACCACAAACTAGATTTTTTCCCCCAACTTATACAGGACTGAAAACTTAAAACTAAATAAATAAACCCAAAAGGACTCTCTGTGTTTTGTCTCACTATGTTTAATATGTAAAGTATTTTAGACTATAGATGACGTCCTATTGTTTATTTAATTCATTTCATTTGTAACCATGGTGTTGTTTGGTTTTGCAATATCTCCCTGAAGAGTCACCCAGAACCCTGAGCCCGACTGTAGTGACTCAGAGTGCGACACCGCCGTCAGTCTGTCTGTGACTCACTGCTTTTTATTATGACTCATAAGAAATACTGCCGTGTCTGTCTGTCTGTCTGTCGGGCCACCTGAGCACTGAGCAAATAACCAGAATCTTTTTGTTCCTAGTTTGCATTAAAACTGTTTCATTATTATTTTTAACCCTTTGTGTGTGACACAAACAGCTTCCTGATTCTAGTTAGCATTAGCCGGTGCAATGGGAATGCTAACCAGTGTTGCGGGACGTTACTTTTTAAAATAACTAATTACATTACAAAATTACTGTCATTAAAAAGTAATCAGTTACATTACAGCGTCACTTACTGATAAAAGTAACTAGTTCGAGTACTTTTCCATTTCAGACAATAAAAAAACACCTTTGTGATTCTTATGCATGTTGTTTTAGTCAAGACCTTTATAATTATTCTATCATCAAATTCACAAATACTAATACCCCTATCTCACCTACTAATACCCCTATCTCACCTACTAATACCCCCATCTCACCTACTAATACCCCTATCTCACCTACTGATACCCCATCTCACCTACTAATACCCGCATCTCACCTACTAATCCCCCATCTCACCTACTAATACCCCTATCTCACCTACTAATACCCTTGTCTCACCTACTAATACCCCTATCTCACCTACTAATACCCCTATCTCACCTACTGATACCCCATCTCACCTACTAATACCCGCATCTCACCTACTAATCCCCCCATCTCACCTACTAATACCCCTATCTCACCTACTAATACCCCATCTCACCTACTAATACCCCCATCTCACCTACTAATACCCCTATCTCACCTACTGATACCCCATCTCACCTACTAATACCGGCATCTCACCTACTAATCCCCCCATCTCACCTACTAACACCCCATCTCACCTACTAATACCCCTATCTCACCTACCAATACCCCATCTCACCTACTAATACCCCTATCTCACCTACTAATACCCCCATCTCACCTATTGCAGTAATACCCCTATCTCACCTACTAATCCCCCTATCTCACCTACTAATACCCCATCCATCTCACCTACTAATACCCCATCCATCTCACCTAGTAATACCCCATCTCACCTACTAGTCCCCCTATCTCACCTACTACAGTAATCCCCCTATCTCACCTACTAATACCCCCATCTCACCTAGTACAGTAATACCCCTATCTCACCTACTAATCCCCCTATCTCACCTACTAATACCCCTATCTCACCTACTAATACCCCTATCTCACCTACTAATACCCCTATCTCACCTACTAATACCCCTATCTCACCTACTAATACCCCTATCTCACCTACTAATACCCTTGTCTCACCTACTAATACCCCATCTCACCTACTAATACCCCATCTCACCTACTAATACCCCCATCTCACCTACTAATACCCCTATCTCACCTACTAATACCCCATCTCACCTACCAATACCTCTGTCTCACCTACTAATACCCCATCTCCCCTACTAATACCCCTGTCTCACCTACTAATACCCTTATCTCACCTACTAATACCCCATCTCACCTACTAATACCCCTATCTCACCTACTAATACCCCTATCTCACCTACTAATACCCCTATCTCACCTACTAATACCCCTATCTCACCTACTAATACCCTTGTCTCACCTACTAATACCCTATCTCACCTACTAATACCCTTGTCTCACCTACTAATACCCCATCTCACCTACTAATACCCCATCTCACCTACTAATACCCTTGTCTGACCTACTAATACCCCATCTCACCTACTAATACCCCCATCTCACCCACTAATACCCCTATCTCACCTACTATCTCACCTAATACCCCCATCTCACCTACTAATACCCCTATCTCAACTACTATCCCACCTAATACCCCATCTCACCTACTAATACCCCTATCTCATCTACTAATACCCCCATCTCACCTACTAATACCCCATCTCACCTACTAATACCCCTATCTCACCTACTAATACCCCATCTCACCTACTAATACCCCTATCTCACCTACTAATACCTCTATCTCACCTACTAATACCCCCATCTCACCTACTAATACCTCTATCTCACCTACTAATACCCCCATCTCACCTACTAATACCCCTGTCTCACCTACTAATACCCCATCTCACCTACTTATACCCCTATCTCACCTACTGATACCCCATCTCACCTACTAATACCCCTATCTCACCTACTAATACCCCCATCTCACCTACTAATACCCCTGTCTCACCTACTAATACCCCTATCTCACCTACTAATACCCCTGTCTCACCTACTAATACCCTATCTCACCTACTAATACCCCTATCTCACCTACTAATACCCCTGTCTCACCTACTAATACCCCTATCTCACCTACTAATACCCCTGTCTCACCTACTAATACCCCCATCTCACCTACTAATACCCCTGTCTCACCTACGTGGTTCATCATGATTCACTTTGAGTTTTGAGACCTTGCAGAACTTCGCGGGATGTGGGGCAGACAGTTGCGGCGGCTCACGGTGCCTAACATCGCATCTCACCGTAAGTCAAACCGCATAAGTGAGATAGGGGTATAACAGCAGGAATAACAGAGGGGCGGGTTATTGGGGGCGGGGCTTGTAGGACGACTTTCACACACACACTGACAGATTGGGAGTCACTGCTGTCTGGCTCACGGATTACATAAATTGATGGAATACATAAAAAAATAACTAAATAACTGAGTACTTAAATGGCGGACCTAACGCGTTAGATTACTCGTTACATCAAAAAAGTAATCCAAGTATTACTTTGTAAAGCGTTAAACCCAACACTGGTGCTAACCCTCTCTCCCTCCTGAGACAGTCACAGGTTAGCTGAACACATTAGAAGACGACGTTAGCTGTCCGATTATATTCACTTGAATCTATCGAACCTTATTTCATTATTATTAAGACTTTACAGAAACTAAACAGCTCCCAGTGGACGGCTGTTGGTCAGAAATGGCCTAAATGTTAAAGGGGACAGACGTCTGACGTGAAGGTGCTTTCTAACGTTGTGTACGTGTGAAAAAAAGACTTATGTGTGATGGGAAAACCCGCGTGCCTGACATGTAAATTACAGTTTTGTGTGAATTACACGTGTCCATGTTACACCTGGATCAGGTGGTTATTCACTTGTGAGGATCAGGTGACATCTGTACCCGTGGGGCAGCTTTAAACCTTTTCGGTTCAAAGAAAGCTAAAAAAAAGTCCTAGTGTACGAACAGGTTGGATTGATGTTGCCATGTGGATCGTTTCCACATTAGGAATGCACTTCCGACACTCCTGCTCTGTGTTTGCACTTCGCTTTCCTAGAAGTTGTTTCTATGCCCTGAGGCGTGCAGGGTGTGTTGGAGTGATGACGAAATACACTCCTGGCTATAAAACACTCGGCAGTTTGTCAGAACAGCAGAAATCATCAGACATGGAAGCGCAGAATGGCTCTGTTCTTAAACAAGGCTTTTTGGTCAAAAGGGTGAGTTGTGTTTTTTATACTGGAAACGAAATGAATATATATATAGGAATAAACTACTGAAACACTTTGTGTTGTGCTATTAGAGGAAAACAATCAGTGATGAGGTAGAGTTACTGTTTCCACTCTGAATCGTGGTGATTTTCCTATAACAGCATATCCTAAAGAGTTTTATTCCTCTTATACTACAGCAGTTATGATTGTTTTTCTCACTAAATAATCAAGCAACAGAGTTTTATCTGGTTAAATCCACGTTCAGTGGGTGTGAAAAAGGTTAGCTGCTCTTCTCACTCACATCGTATCAGCTCTAAACAGTGACCAGGATTTATTTATTGTCTCCCTTTACATTAAACAGTCACACGTCTGTCACATCAATCTGTCCTGAAAAAGTCTGTTACAAATCATTGACACTGGAGACTCCTTCCATAAATATATGTTAAATGAACATCTTTGTACGAAAGCCAACTTCACCGTATTAAGGATTTTACATTATTATTATTATTATAATCATTATTATTGTTATTACTGTACACGCCCTGTGAACGAGCCATTATTGTTCTTTTTGCAGCTTCACGACTGTAATGTCAGACATTTAATCAACCAATCAGAAGCCAGAATTGACAAATCTGACAATTTTTTTTTCAACTTTCTCACCAGGGTCACATGGTTCACAACTGGAAGGTTCGGTGGTTTGTCCTGAAAGCCGAGCAGCTGCTTTACTACAGGTACGAGGGGGGAAAGCGGGACTCGTGCCACAGAGGGAGCATCCCGTTACACGACTGTGAGATCACCTGTCCGTACCTGGAATATGAAAACAGACCGGTAAGACACCACGACTTTAACCCATAGTGTTCTATTACTGATTAGATTTCACATTCGGGCCTTGAGATAAAAATGGGACCCTGAGACGATCCCAAGCTTCTTTATTTATTTTCATGCCATGCGTACGAGAGATTAGCCAGATGTTCAGTATGAAGGTTTATCCTGAAGACTTATCCTGTGCAGTGTGTAACTTTGTTTGCATTAGATGACATGGCAGACTGGTCGGGTGTGTCTCTGTGATTTGTTCCATCTAGTTCACAGCTGCAGGCTGGTATAATCCCACCTATTCAATCAATAGTCGTATTAACTCAATATTAAATCTGCTCCAGCTTGCCAGGGACACGGTGTGTGTTTTCTGTTTTCATTCGATCCATAGTAACCCGGCGTGTGTTCTGTATTGCGAGCTTGTTGTGGCTTGTGTGTAGTAGTTAAAGAGTCAGTCGGGGAAGGAGACACATGCATGGAGACATTACAAGACATTAATTCAACAAAAAAGGAGATGCTACAAACTTTTACACCATCATTCACTTATGTAAGGAGTCTCCAGTGTCAGGGCTTTATAACAGGTCCATCTGTCTCCTCCAGTTGGTTCTGAGACTGAAGACCAAGACGTCAGAGGAGTACTTCCTGGAGGCGTGTTCTCGGGAAGAGCGGGACGAGTGGGCCGCGGAGATCGACGTGGCCGTGAGGAGACTGGGCTCTGGGGACACAAAAACTCCGTCTCCGGCTGTGCGTAAACCTTCACAATCGCTGCAGCTCCACAAGATTAACCTCAGGTGAGGCGCGGCTCAGTCCGGTCAAATCATCCGAGTGATATAACACACAGCCACACACTCCTTTCAACTCCGACATCAATCACTCGTTTATATAAATTGTCATTATTATAGAAAGGGCTGAATTCTGGACGCGGGAACAGATGATTTGTTTATGGAAGGAGTCTCCAATGTTAGTGCTGTTTTACCAGGCGAAGGGAAAAACAATGTGCAATAGCAATATGTGCAGTTATATGGGTAATTCAGGGTTTCTGTGTGTGTGTGTGTGTGTGTGTGTGTGTGTGTGTGTGTGTGTGTGTGTGTGTGTGTAACAGTCAGGTGGTGGACTCCATGTATGATGTTCACAGCGGCATTAAGATGAGCAGCCATGTGGAGCAGGGCAGCACCTACATCAACTGCTTCTCAGGTTTGTGTCCTTGCAACACACACACACAAACACACACACTCTTTTGTCTCTTTTAATCCAGTTTGAAGTGTAAGGTGTAATATAATTAGGGTTTTATAAATACTTGTGAAATGCTAATGGTATTGTGCTGTGTGTGTGTGTGTGTGTGTGTGTGTAGGCTCGGCAGTAGTGGACTGGTTGGTGTTCACTCAGATGGCTCTGACTCGGGTGGAGGCCGTGACTCTGGCGTCGGCTCTGCTGGATGAAGGCTGTGTGAGAGCGGTGGGAGTGAAGAGTGTAGCCGCCGTGAGGAACGCCGCTCTTGGAGAACAGTTCCTCGATGATTCTTCGGCTCTCTACAGCTTCGTACGTTTTCTTTTTCTTGTTCTTGATTATAATATTAGCAGGAATGAGAAGTTGTAAGGAGCCAGTAAGGTTTTTACTGTAAGTGTGTGTGTGTGTGTGTGTGTTGTATTAGGCTGAGAGTTTGAAGAAGAGGGGGAGTGTGAAGTCAGAGAAGTCTGTATCTGCGGTGGAGCTGAGTGGAAGAGTGCAGAAGAGAGGATACCTGGTCAAACAGGTGAGGGAAACAGGTGCAGAGAGAGACGGGGTCATGAAGGTCAAGAAGGTTCTAAATCTAAATCAGACCTTCATGATCATCATCGTTATCATCATCATCAAATCTTCTAAGGGTGAATTAGAGAGGGAGCGAACATATTGTGAGTCTGTTGCTTACTGTGTGTGTGTGTGTGTGTGTGTGTCTCAGGGACACAACGTGAAGAACTGGAAGGTGCGACTCTTTGTGCTGAGGTCAGAGCCAGGTTTCCTGCACTACTACGACCCGAGCAAGGTGAGAGTGATGATGTTTATTTAGTTTTGTTAAACACATGATTAGGTGTTAATACACATTTACAGATGTTCTTTAAAAAGAGGAATAAAACACTTGCAAGTAAATATATTTAGAAATGAAAATGAAACAATGGATTCATAAGATCTATTTTGTAAGATATTTTTTTTTCCCCCTGACTCAGACAGAGTCTTTTTGTCTTTTCTTCTTGTCGCTTATGGTTGTGTACGGACTTGTCCACTTCATTCCTCAGGATGAAATCACTCCTGTCGGCGGGATCTCTTTACGCGGCTGTCTGATTTCTTCTCTGGATGACAATGGCATCCCCTCAGGTGTGTGTTTGTGTGTGTGTGTGTGTGTGCTGAGTCACCATAATGTCATTATAGTGTAACAGTAATGTTTTGCAGCGCTGTTATTTTTTGCTGCATGTTCAGACAGGTAAAGTGTTTATCCCGTTAGCTGAGAGTTTACTCTGCTGTGTGTTTCGTCATGTGCAGGCGTGAAAGGTAAAGTCCAGGGGAACCTGTTTAAGATCATCACTCAGATGGACAGACATTACTTCATCCAGGCTCCCACACACCAGGAGAAGATGGAGTGGATTGAAGCCATCAAGCAGCAAACATAAAGACGTCATTAGTTAAACAGCAGCGTCGCAGAGCGGTTCAGGCTTTCACACCCAGATTAGATGTCCTGTGTGATCATGCTCGGGCGCTTTGGAGCACTGAGTATTACAATCCACAATATTCAGCTTAAATTCACAACCTTTTTTTTCCATCCAGACGTATTTAAAGTTGAAAGCGGATGTTATTTACACAACACAATAAGCTCAGCACCAGTTCATTCTGATCCATGCTCATGGGCTTTGCTAGTTCCTCTAAACACCATCACAAGCCATATGAGCTATAAGAGACATATTTCAGGATTCTCAGCATTTGTTCTTCCAGAGCAGGAACAGCCTGAAGTCCACGCTGAAGCTCATCCTGCTGGCAGCATTTTTAATTCAGATTCAATTCATTTACGGCTCTCATACAGTCACGTGTAGCCAAATATTTTAGTGACTGTATGTGCAGTGATAACTCTGTACAGATCACCGTCTGCTGTTTCTTTAACTTATGTTCACTCTAAGCACTTTGTTTGTCTTATGCACAACTCCTTACTGTAATACATGTTTTATAGCAAGCAAAACTTTATTATTATTATTATTATTATTTAATTACTTTTATAACCAGGCATGTGCTGATATTATTGTCTCATCATTCTATACTGTATTGTAATAATGCTGTATTAAATTTTAATTACAAGATTTAAAGCACTAAACTTAAATTAGTGCATCCTATAAATAAATGAACAAATACTTATACAATAACCTAAAAAGTGCAGTAAGTTTAAACATAATGTGGTGTATAGATGTGGTATACATGCACATGTCCATTTCTTCTTTTTTATGTAAAATAAACTGTATTTATTGTATACTTGAAAGCAGCCTCATCATTTTTAATAAAAAGTGTTTCCTGAATATTAATGAGGGATGAAAGTGGTACTGTTCATAATCAAAGAGGCAAAAAATTTATAGGGAAAGAAATAAAAAATTGGTTTATATATTTATTTTTATTATAAAAACAATTCGGATTGATATAATAAATAATACAAGAGTTTAGAATTAAAAAAACGAAAAATATTAAGAGAAAGAAAAGTAAACAAAAATACCAATTTGTTTCTGCGTGCTGAAAATAAAGACTTGAAAAAATATTTCTAAAAACTTCCAAAAATATAAATGTGCTTGTGTGTTTGGTTTTACATTAAAAAAAAAGACATTAAAGGACAGAGAAAGAGAGAGAGAATAAAAAGGAAAGATTTTTTTGGGAGAAATGCAGAAGGATAGAACATGACATGCTCAAAATAAAAATTTCTTTCATATTTGTGAAACTACTTTGAGACGATGACTTTTGTTAAAAGTGCTATATAAATAAAATAAAATGAAAGAATGTAATTAAATGCTTTTAAAGAAAGAAAAAAAGAAAGATAGGTTTTGTTTATTCTAAATCATGATCATTATTTGAAATTATAGAGGAAGAATATTAAAGAAAGAGAGCATGACAATGAAACAAAGAAAAGACAAAAGGAAACCAATGTAAAAAGAAATCAAAATGCTTAAGAAAAAAAAAAACTAAGAGTAAAGAAGAAAACAATTCTTTAAAAAAAACATTTGGCTACAAAAAGGTCCGAAAATGAGAAAAGCTACAAAATACGTGTGTCTCTGTGTGTGTGTGTGTGTGTGTGTGTGCTTAAAGTGAACTAACTGACTGGTTGGCATGAGGTGATATCACCAGCAGAAGGGAAAAGTCACATTTACAGACCTTCTGTTGGTTTATTACTTTTAAATGTTTAAAATTCAAAATAGAAATTGGCGTCTCTATAATATACCAGTTGTACAGTATATCATACAAACCTTAACAAAAATGTGAGAAAAGAAGAAGGGTGAGTTTAAAGTGAAGCTGCTGATTGGTCAGTTCAGTGTGACATCACCAGTGACCGTTAGATTAGACATTTCCTTACAGTCCATTAGTGTATTTGATCAAAAAATCCATTCAAGTTTAAATCTTATTTAATTTAAAACAAATGCAGTTTAGAAAACAGGCTGCTTGGTAAATTCTTTTAAAAAATATAGCTTTTATAAATAACGTAGTGCGAAAAGTGTAGAAGAATAACTGATGTGCTTAAAAGAAGTGTGACGTAAAAAATAGCGCACTGGCAGGGTGGACATGGTAATAATGAAGCGCATTAATGATGCAACTTCATACATAATGTTCATGTCACGTCCCTAAAGACCGTTCCTCTAGAGTCAGTGGTGTAAGTCATGACCATTAACACAACAACATCTTAGTGACTTGCAAAAAGACTTTTATTGACTTCAAACTGAATCAAATTCAGACAAAGGGATTTTAAGAGACATGGGTTGTTTTTTATTTCACAATCAGACACGTTGATTTCATGGCATGTGTGTTCGTCAGAGTAGAGAAATGGTTTAACTTTAATGCAGCATACATGAACATCAGAGTGTGTGTTAAAAGTGCGAATTGTAGGTGTGTGTGTGTTAGACACACACACCACCCTGTTCTATAGCACCATATAAGAGATTAAATCAGAAATCTCTTAGAGAGCTTTCTAAGGTTGTATTTTTACTGCCTGTGTGAAGACAGTGTAGCCCCAACACACACACACACACACACACACACACACGCACACACACTCGTATACACACGCTTGTCAAGGCACTTCAGTTGGAATACGAAAGAGCCAAAGGTAAATGTCAAGGCTGTAGCAGGTAGAAGTCTGTGAGAGCTTTGGAAGATATGACATTCTGTATCAGATTGCATGTGTATTTTCCCTGACGGAGTGTCAGGACAGAGGATAAAAGGTCACTAAAGGAGGGACATTTTGTTGGACCAACTTGGTGAAACAATAATTTGCAATTATCGTATAAGTGCCTGTGTGTGTGTGTGTGTGTGTGTGTGTTTGTTTTTTTCGGATGGCCACTTTTTTTTCATGCAATCTTGGTGAGCTGCAGGTCTCCACCCACACGCAGGGACGTGAGAGAAGCCAGCTGGGTCACTCTGTGTGTGAATCCACACAGCGGCTGACCGTCCACCAGGATCCGGAACTGCTGGTGCTCACACACAATCTCCATCTGAGAATGAGAGAGAGAGAGAGTGAGAGAAAGCGAGAGAGAGAGAGGAAGAGAGAGGTTGGATTCTGGATTCTGATTAGTCCGAAGGTGTTGAATAATTTACTGTAACAGCATCTCTGATAGCTTTATATGACATGAGACAAATGCTTACTTTAAAAGATTCTCCTGCAGCAAAAGGGAAGAACGAAATGATGCCTTCTGACGTTCCCCACTTTCCACTGACTCGGGAATTGCGGACCACGGCTTTTTCCATAAACTTGATTGTCATCTGCAAGCCCACGTCACCCTCCTGCTCCTCGTCACCCTCTCCTCGAGGTGGGCACGACAACGTCACCATCATACTACAACATGATAGAAAGATACACCCTACTCACTATTTATGGCAACAATCTGTGAATGTTTCTAGTTTGTTCTCTCGTCTGTATCTAATAGAGTTTATTTCTCAGCAGGAACTTAAAAAAAACTAGAATAAATGAACTGCCATCAATTCTTGTCATCCTTCTTTAGTAACAAATGAGTGCTGCATTTATTTCCCAAATAAGGCTAAAGCAACAAATATTTCTTTTCACATCTGGCAAAAAAAAAATCTTCATGGGACATGCTTTGTTCCCACACTGGCGCTCACATCATGGGAATTACAGAACGAGCGACACGAACGTACTCATGCATAAATGGCCTTTTAGACGAACATCGCAACAACTGTGTGTTTTTTCCCACAGCTGCAGTTTGTCCTGTAAAGTTTGTGTTTGTGTTTGCGAATATATGTGTGTGTGTGTGTGTGTAAGAGAGAGAGAGAGAGAGAGAGATTATACCTTTTTGGCTTCTTGTGAATGATCCCCATTACTACGATTCTCATAGCGGGACGCAGACCTCCTTTAATCTGTCCAACGTAACCCTCTTCCTGCACCCAGACACATGGAGGACAAATTCATTACAGACATTTTACACTAGACAACAACCATTATTATCATTACAACAACAACAAAATAGAAACAAATAACTAAGATGTGAAGCAATTAAACGACCAATCATGGAAAATTCTTTTTAGCACATAAACATGAAAAAGTTTCCCATGCTCCCATGCTCATTACTGAATAATCAAATAACAGAATTAGAAAACAACAACCATGAAATTAGATGATAACAAAAAGCAAAATAACTAAAAGATTGAACAGGTGATCATGGTCTGTTAGCTAACACATCACTGCACTGTCACTTTCTGTTTATATTGCACTGCTTCGTTTTTACCACTATGCATCTTTGCACCACCGATTATTATTATTATCATCATTGCAATACGGTATATTCCACCTGTGTTTATTCTGCATATACTGAACTCACACATTTATGCATGTAATCTTCCAGACATGCCAATCCACTGCAATGTTTGCACAGTTCTGCATAACACTGTATTATACTGTACACCATTACATACTGTATATATTCCACATCTTTATTACCGAATGCACTTTCTGTTTACTGTAGCACATTCACTGCACAATGTTGCACAGCTGTAGATTACTATATCACTATATACCATAACCCTATTACCAAATGCATCTTCTGTTTGTATAATGACATTGTATTTATTTATCGTAAATAGGCCACTTATGCACTTCTGGTTAGATGCAAACTGCATTTCATTGGCTCTGTACATGTCCTCTGCACGATGACCGTAAAGTTGAGTCTAGTCTAATCTAATCTAATCTAATCTAATATAAATTAATAAAAGAAATTATACTATTATAGTTTATATTTTTCTTGTGTTTAGTTTTGTTGTTGTTGTTATTCTTTGGGTTCATTGTAAACGAGTGTGAATGTGTGAATGTGTGTGTGTGTGTGTGTGTGTGTGTGTGTGTGTGTGTGTGTGTGTGTGTGTGTGTTGAAAAAGACCGGCATCCCATCAGGGGTGTTTTCCTCATTCCTTGTGCCCAGTGTTCCCGGGATGAAACGCGTACCACAATAAACCATGAACAATAACATCCTTTGTAATACAATAAAAAACAAACAAAAAAAAACAAACAAATTTTCCAATTAAAATCCTATAACTGATGGACAATAATTCATCTGAACAGGAGCAATAAATGATGAATAAAGGTTTAACAAAAGAACAATAAAGCTGAAAGGCAGGAAGGAACATCAGGGGTCAGTGAACAATAGGGGATAATATGATCAAGAGAAAAGAGGAAAAGGAAAAACCAGCGATGTAAAGCAAAATCTAATAACCTATAGTGATTAACAGATAAACAATAGGGAATAAACAACAACAACAAAAGAAGTGAAAACACAGTCAATAATGTGGAGAGAAAATCAGCAAAGCAGCAGCTCCATCACCTGACACACACTTAGAGATTAAAATCATATCAAATAATATTAAACAAAAGCAATGCATTTCTGAGTAATCATGTGAAAGTGCAGTCGTGTGTGTGTGTGTGTGTGTGAGTGTGAATAAAGCAAAGGGTGGAATTAACCCGAGCGCAGAAATGATGAGGAATGAGACAGACTTACAGTGCGCGGTGTCGGTGTGTCCGCCATCCTGCCTCCGGTCCAAACCTCCTGATTATAATAATAATAATCACAACACAATCACTCGATTATTCTAATTATTATTATTAGCTCTTAAACCCCGCCTGGGCCGCCTCGCGCATCGGAGACCGTCTCACCGGCCCGCCCGCGTTTCCATGGAGACCGTCTCCCTGGCAACGCCCCGGCTGGCTGTAGTGACGATGTGCTGCAGATTCCTAAATGGGGCTGTGTGTCGCTATGTTTCATGTGTAAACAGTTCACAACGTGTGTGTGTGTGTGTGTGTGTGTGTGTGTGAGAGAGAGAGAGAGAGAGATTGTATTATTATTATTATTATTATTGTTGTTGTTGTTATTATTATTAACATGTTCAAACCCAGGCTCTATGATGTGAGAATGCAACCAAACATTCCGCCACTCCTATTTTTTAGATAAGTTTTTAATAATTAATTAATTAATAAAATTAGATGTTTCCCCCAAAAACTACTGTCGTATCAATATCAGCTAGTATCAGGATCTTTGTCGTTGTCATCATCTACACTGCTTTATCTTGTAAAGGGACCTGTCCCAGGAGAGTTAAGGCACGAGGCAGGGTACACCCCGGATGGGGTGCCAATCTATCTCAGGAAACACACACACTTACACGCTCATTCACACACTAAGGGCAATTTGGGAAATTGCCAGTTAGCCTAATCTTCATGTCTTTGAACTATGGGAGGAAACCTGAGTACCCGGAGGAAACCCACCAAGCACAGGGAGAACATGCAGGAGGAGAATCCAACTCCTGACCACTAAGTATAACATAAACTAATACTAATTTACTGGGGATATACTTTATTTAGTTTGCTGTTTCTGCAGGTTTCGAGTTGAGAAAAACACTAAAAGATTTTCAGCACATGTAACTAAACAGGAAACTGGGGACACGTGGATAGACATGTGGTGCTTCTTAGAAACCTTAAAGAAAATCAATTGTGAACATAAACAAAGGGTGATGAAGTTTGTAACCTTTGTTCTCAGGGTTGCCAGATTGGAGTTAAGGTTAATTATGTACAAAATGTTAAAGTTGCAAATAAATGCATTATTAAAAAAAAATTTATTCATGTAATTCTATATTTGTTATTACATATAATAATAATAATAATAATAATAGTAATCATCATCATCATAATCACTATTTTTATTTTAATGATAAGTAGTAGTACAAATACTACTAAATGATACCTTGGACATTACCATTTACCATTTTCTTTTTACCATTTATTCTAACTTTATTTCACAAAAACGAGATAAATCCATACCTACTTTGTACAGCTGTTTTCTTTTTGCTCTATATTTCTTCATATATTTTCTATATTGTGTATTTTTGTTGTACAGTTATTTTATTTTAACTTTAATTTTATATTTTATTTTATTCTTCCTAGTTAAATTTACCTGTTATTTTATTTTTCATATTTATTTCTTATTCATAGTCTTTTATTTTAAGGTCACAAGCAGTTGTCTAAGCATTTCACTGCATATCGTACGGTGTATGACTGTGTATGTGACAAATAAAACTTGAATTTAAATTTGATAATATACATTGTTATTACATAAAATAATAATAAACTGGATTAATAACAAATTATAACAATCATGAAGTTTGTTAAACTATTTTTTTAGAACAAACATTACTTTTAATACATAAAAAATGTACACTTTTTTACAATTAATTCTTGTCAAAATGTTGAAATGCAGCACATTTTTTTTTTTTTAAAGTCTACAAAATGAAAGTTCTGTATATAGAATTTTTTTAAACAGAGTAAAATCTGGCAACCTATGAGTCACTTCCCCGATCAGCTGATTAGGTCACGTGATCCAGCTGTCATGGCGGCAGAGCTCTCAGGGTGGAAGTCGCTGGGCTGCAGAGGCGCCGACATGTTCTCACTTCTGGACCAAAACAAACCGTAAGTGCTGCCTTTAAGGCATTATTCCATAAGTAATAAAGCTCTAAGATAATAAACATCCTCCAGGCCACGAGTTCTAACTCATAACACTTGTATAAGTCAACTTAGGATGTTGTTCAGTAAACAGTTGTATAACACTCTGAGACTTCACTCATTATGGGTACAATGGGGAAAAAAAATCAGCAGTGTTTATATTTTATAGTGAAAATTCAGGGAGATTTATTTGGAGATTTAGTTTTTTCCCTGATTCTTTGTTGGATAAATGCCATGTGAGGTGTGAGAGCTCATCTGTCATGCTTCACCACAGAGAAGTGATCCTTTATAAAGCAGTTAATCAAGCTTTTAATCACTGTTTAAAGTCGCTCACTTAAGTGTTGTTCATGTATATCATTTACTTCTGATTTAATGACTTTATCTCTCTGATTGATCTCCCTCTTTGATCTTACCCTGAGATCTGCTCAGGTAATCAGTATTTGAAAGTTTAAAAATAGTTTATTGCGCTGTGTGGCTGAAAGCCGTGATCAGTTTTACTAAATCTGTTCTTTTCCTTTTATTTGTAATGCGAGTCAAGGAAACTTTGATTTACGCGCTTAGTTTTCGATGTTTATGGAGATTTTCTTCACTGTTTAGTTCTATTTGTCGTTTTTCTGAGCACGAGAACAACCTCTCTGCTCTCTAAGTCCATTGGTGACTAACTGAGCTTTTTAAAGGGTAAATAATTTCATGAAATTAAATTTGATATCACTGGATGAGAACGGCCATGTGAAGTGTCATGACCTCTGTTTCGCACATTTTTTGTGTTGAGTGTAGATGAGATGAGCGATAAACCCTCTAAAAACTGACACACACCTGGAAGAGCGCGCCATCATGCATCCGTTCGGCCGAGAGGAGCAGAGTTCTGTGCAGGACCTGTTTGTCTTTTACACTCGGTGTTTAAGGCATGGCGAGTGGGAACTGGCTGCTGCTTGTGTTCGACAGCTCCGTCAGGCTGCAGGAGATGTGCTGCAGCATCCTGATGACATCATGGCTGCAGTGATCGCACAGCCGTATCAACTTGTGTGAGTTGAGCATCTCCTCACCTTCTGACAGCAGCAATAACGCTGTTCTCATTTGCCCTTCAGCTTCACTTGGGTTAGCGTTCGGGCATTCTGGCTTAAGTTTAGTGCAGGTGGCTTGTGGCCGTGGCTTTAGTCTTTCCCTTCACTGTGTGGTTTTGTAGGTGGGAGACAATGGGAACTCCTCACAGACTTGCTTGGTTCTGGCTGCAGGTGCTGGAGAAACACGCCAAAGACAAGGTGAAGTACGAAATTCTTAAATTAAATTTTCAAACGAAAACTTCTCAGGTGAACTTCCGTGCATCGGATTCTTCATGTCATGTCTCCTTGCTGTCCTGCAGGTGTCTCCCACAGTCCGGAGAGAACTGGCCTTCCTGCTGATTTTAGAAGAACTTGGAGAGGAAGTGCCTCATTCTGTTTTAAAGGTGACTTACTTTAATACTCATCTTGATTGTAACAAATATATGTTCTTTGGAAATGCATTGACAAAAGATGCCATGCCTCCATGTCCGGAACTGATCCTTTCTCTCTTTTATTGAGCATGAAAAGCTAAAAGGCCTTGCCTCCATCGTGGATTATGAGCTTCCTTCGTGAAGGGCATATTGGCCATTTAACATTTCATGGTTTATTTCGCTCTCAGGAACTCCATCAGGCCTTCCTGGAGTCCGAGCGTGTCGAACCCAAGGACTCTCCCTCTGTTACTCCCCTGAGTGATGCTGCTCTCTCCTCCATCCGCTCCCTCCTCTCTGAGCGTAGCCCACGTCTGACTCACGCCTTGATTGGCTTCCTGAAACACACGAACGCATCCAGTGTCTTCCTCCAGCATCTCCTAGACCTCGTGAAGGAGAAGGAGGGCAAGAGGAGTCAGAGATGGGCAGAGGAGGTGTGCAGTGCTCTGGCTCTTGCTCCGTGTACAGCAGCAGAGTTGGAGCAGCTGTGGGTGGGGCTATGGCAGGCAAGGGAGGGGCTTCTAAGTGAGGAGAGGATGATGGGGTGTCTGCTCAGACCTCAGAGTCACACTCTTCTGATGGGATACTGTGCCACAGCTCTCCGGCTCAACAGGGCCAGACTGCTCCAAGAAGTAACAAACACACAAGGTGAAGGGGACCGGGACTAACACACACACACACACACACACTCCCTCTCTCTCTCGCTCTCTCGATCATGCAGCACACAGCTGATGTTTCCCTTTTCAGTTTTTTAGTTCTTTTATTTGTCTTTTTTGGGGAAGTAAGAGTTTGTGGTCATTTTCTTACATTATGTACACACGCACACACGCACACATGCACACACACACACAATTTGTGTGTATCTGGCCATCACTTGTGACTGTCTTTGTGCTTACATCTCAGAACATCCACATGACCACACAGACAGTGGATTGACGTATTATCTAATACGGTGTGTTTGTGTGTGTGTGTCAGTGGATTTACCTGAAGCAGAGAGGCTCATGCTTGGCCTGTGTTGTCATGGTGACCGTCACACAGCTTGGAAAGCCATTTACTTTGAGTGTTTGAGCAGTGGAAAGCACTTTCTGGAGCAAGTCCTGGTAAGACACCTTACCCCGTGTCCGTGCATCCACTCTTCCAATTTCTCTAGGCCTCCCGTCCACTCTCCCTTGTTCACTCACCCACTTTCCCTTGTCTACTCACATTCTTTAGTTCGCCCGTCCTTGTCTGCTTTACCACTTTCTCTTATTTCCCCATTTCCTCATCATCCACTCTCTCTTTTAAGCATTTTGTGAAACACACTTCAAACAGCCACAGCATTAAAACTTCTTCTCAGCTTAGTCAGGTTTCTAACATTCTGTAAGTTGAGAAGTCATAGGAATAAAATATCATTATTTATATATTTATTGTTATGTTTATGTTCTACACCATTTCTACAGTTTATGTTATTATATCTTTAGTTTATTTTCTCTGGTTTTGTCGGTAGGTCACGGGGCTTGACCTAATAAAAAAGGAGGATTTTTCTAACCTTGAGGCATTGCTTGGGGCGGAGTTTCAGCCACTGTCCCGCCTCCTTCTTTTGCTGGGATGGAAACGCTGCCAGAGCCTTAAGTCGGCCCACGGGCTCCTCAGGATTCTGCACCAGCAACGGGTCAGGAATGAAGTGCATTACCATGAAAAACACCTGAGCGTGTGATATTTGCCTGCACTATAATGGGGAACTCTTCTGCTTTCCCACTTTTTTGTAAAATTGTTTTGCACTTTGAAATTGTGATAGGAATTCAGTGAGAATGTGTAAAACAGGAAACAGATAATATGGTTTATCTTTTTTAAGGTGTTGTAGTGAAAGGCTAAAATCAATAATATTAGAAATATTTATGCTCAACATTGTAGCCGGTGTACATTTAAGGTGGATTGCCAGTATGTACGGTTATCCACATTTATTAAATTAGCGGGCAGTTTTATCCAAAGTGAATTAACAAATTGAGTTTAGCAGCTGAGGGCTCGGTTTACTAAAATCTCAGTTTTAGTCTGAAACTTAAACCACTGAAACATCACTATTAATGTTCCACCTTAAATACTTGACTTGGGTTAAATAATGTCTTTCGTTTCTAGGATAATGTTTGTGGCACTTTTTTTTACTGTCTACTTGTGTGTGTGTGTGTGTGTGTGTGTGTCTAGGCCAAAGACGCTGTCCTCAGCGAGTTTGCAAACATCCTGTCTTCTCAATTAAGGGTGTTGGAGTGGTGTGCTGAAAACAACCGGTGAGTACACACACACACACGCATGCGTACAAACTAACGCGCACACAATTTAGCATGTGTGTGTGTGTGTGTGTCTGTGGGAAGCAGAATATGGGAGATATTCCCAATCAAAATAAGCATTTCGAATCCTATTTCTGACTATACAAAATCGTCTGAAACAGTAATAGATTGATAATTTTCATGTGAAAACAGTGAGATCTCCCATGAGGCCTTGCTGTCTCAGCTGCACAACCTGGATCATCACTCTGCTCTTTATGTGCTGCACTCACTCACTCCTCTTGCCAAGTATGAAGAACACAGGGTGCTGGAGCTGCTTCAGGCCGCAGGTAGCACACATACACATAAACATACACATACACGTGCACAATACTGGTATGCCAGAGAAAGCTGCAATATACAGTACAAATATATTAATGTTCAAATACAAATTAATAATTGTTGTAATTGCTGTGGTATAACTAGGATAAAAACCTGTTGTGCAGTCGGGGAAAAATAATCAACTTCAAGTTGAGTGTGGAGCAACTTTACCTATTAACTGTTACACAGCTCTAACACTGGAGACTCCTTCCATAAATATTAAATCACCATGTCCTCATAAAATATTTTCTGTTGAAAGCATATCTCACTGTTGTACTGCTGTTTTAGAAAATTGCTCAACTCCTCCTGACCAATCAGAATCCCCGATTCAATAGCACACAAGAACACCCGACTCTGCTTTATGCTTGATATTGTTTCTAAGGAGACGCTTCGTCTGGAGACACTCAGAGCAGCTCCGTCCAGCGCAACATCACCATGTTCAGGGGCTTCTGTGCCATGAAATACGCCGTCTATGCTGTGTGCGTGAACACGCGTATCGGCTGCTCCAACTTCGGATCAGTGCATGTACCACAGAAGGAGCAGGCTGAAGGTGTGTACGGTAACAAGTGACCATTTTTGCATGGACATATAACACCTCTTTTGTAGCATAATTACGTTAACAGTTATCGTAATGTAACCACTGTGCATCCCCTAAAACCACTAGCAGAAATTTGCATTGCCATGGCAACCTTACATGAGAGGCTAACTTCTCCCCGCAGGTCACTCGTCCCTGTTTCAGCATTACCTGTCGGAGTGTCAGCTCTACCTGGAAGCAGTCCCTACAATGTTTCGCCTGGAGCTCCTGGAAAACATCTTCTCTCTACTTTTCCTGTGCTACTCTGACTTTAGTGTGCCAGTGCACTCCAGCACAGGGAGGGAAGAGAGCAGCAGCAGCGATGACAAGATCACAAAGGAGAACAGTGAAAGAGAAGAGAAGGCAGAGTGTGCTGCGAGTTTTAAGTCTGCCCAGACGACGGCGGCCTGCCGTGGCTTCATGCTGGACACTGGTGCGATGGAGGGAGTCCTGCGCCTTCTCAGAGAGGGACTGGAGGGGATGTGTGCCCTCGGGAGAGCGCTGGAGGCCGAGGCGGAGCTTTTTGAGAGTCTGGGCTGCTCGGTTACAATGGAGACATTCAGCTCTCGGTTGCAGAGGCTCTCCAAACACACGGCAGAGGCTCAGTGGAGGCTGCAGGTTGTCAAAACCAATCAGGGGACCGCAAGCAGTGAGTCACATAAAATGATTTAGATTTTAGATAGGTAATAAATGTATAATGGTGTTCTCCTAATAATTTTAGAGGTTTTCGTATTATTATTTTTATACAGGTTATTTTACAAAAATCTGATGCATTAATATAAATAAAAGAGAGTTTTTGTTTGTACATTGGGTCAGAACTTGCTCTTACAGTACATAGGCCTCGCCCCCTTCAATAAAACGGACATGCACCAAGGTCACGCCCCCTACAATAAAACAGACATGCACATAGGGCACGCCTCCTTCAATAAAACAAACAATTGCCTCTTTTAATGAACGTGTCGTGCCAATAGGCCACGCCTACTTTGCTGAAAGTTGCTGTGACTTTACTGAGCAATATATTAAATAGATAACTTTTATGAATTTGTCCTCACTTAAATTATTTGCATTTGTGTGCGTGTGTGTGTGTGTGTGTAGGTAGTGTAACTCTGCCCTACCTAGGCATGAACTCGGTTACCTCACTGAGACGTAGTAGCAGCAGCAGCAGCGGTGTTTCTGGTGGCAGGAAGAAGAAGCGATACAATCGGCATCGCCCTGAGCGACGCAAGCCCTCCGAACGCCGCCTGACCTCAGAACGTCAGAATGGAGAGATCAGCACCAGCACTTCAGGTTGGAGTCACAGACACATGATTTATAAGCTTCATTCCTAAACAACATCATGTGTTGTCATCCTCCCGCTTTGATCTAAATGTTTGTCACTTTTGTGTTAATTTTTTTGCAGGCCTAGTTTTGTTTCTTTGTTTTTGTTAGCTGTGGCTGTCTAGTTATTCAAATGAATGAAACATGTTGATGCTATCATTTAAACGAATGCAGATGAAAAGTTTATCCAGGTTGCACTGTGTAGTACCTGGCCTAATAAATTCATTTTTATTTATTTGAATATTTTAGATGGCAGTGCTGGCACTGTGCCGGTGTGTGTGGAGTATGAAATGTGTGGGTGTGGAGGACCTCACAGCTGGCTTGTTCCCTCAATGCTCTCCCCACCTGAGTCTCTCCTGATCTCCTGCATTCGCAGAGGAAACTATGCAGAGGCTCATCAGGTTCTTCGCATACTATTCTCTCCCCAGTAACACCAAGCAGATAATTACTATAGCACGTTAACTGTTGTTTAATACTGTGTGTGTGTAGGTGATGCTAATGTTCGGGCTGGAGAACACACCATGCTGTGGGGAGCTTTTCTTCATGGAACGTTACCACGAGGTTCTGTCTGAACTCGCTCAGGTTGAGCAGAAGATCGAGAGCCAGTCTCTTTCTTCACTCTCCTCTTCCACGGAGGGTCTGGGGTCAGTCGGGGTGACGGGACCGGGACGGAATCGCGTGGGCAGCAGCAGCAGATCCACTCTGCAGAGCATCGGCCACGCAGCTGCAGCAGGTATAAAGGGGCTGTTATAATATGGCTCAGACTCCGGATCGGACATCTAGTGTGTGTGATGTGACACTCTAACTTGAAACACACTTGCTCTGACCTTCAGGCATGGCATTCTTCTCCATCTCTGATGTGGCCGATCGTCTCCTGAGCTGTTCCTCTCGCCCTCTGGCCTGTCTCGAGGAGAACTACTGGCTTTCTCATCCTCTCTCTGACCCCTCAGACCCCCTGCGCCCCCTGCTGGAGGAGCTGAGTCCGACCAGCATGGCCGCTTTTGACCTTGCCTGCTGCCAGTGCCAGCTGTGGAAAAGCTCAAGACAGCTTCTGGAGACGGCTGAGAGAAGATTGCATGCCTCGCTGGAGGGTCGAGGTGTGTGTGTGTGTGTGTGTGTGTGTGTGCATGTGTTCAAGTGTGCTGTAAAGAAGAAAACGCTGAGTGACGGATGTCTTTGAGTTACCAAGTGAAAAGTGGCAGGCCACACCTCCTCTACACAGAAGTACAGAGGCCACACCTCCTTTATAGAGGCTGCAAATAGCTGGGTGCTAAGTAGCGTAGAGTCAAACTCTCATTGGTGTGACTGTTATAGACGGCTCACATCCATTATTAACTCTCAGAGGTAGAGAGGTCAAGCCTCCTTCATCCATCTTCCAGTTTTCCATCCAACAGACTTGTTTATCTTCTCTTTTCTCCCTAGGCATCATCTTGTATCCAGATGCTCTTCATTCTGAGGGTATTCGAGGTTTCCCTAAAGTACTGCAGCAGATCAGTAAAATCCTTAACAGAACATCGACCAGCAAAGGGCCACCCAAATCAGGTACACAAGCCATCATACTGTGCTATTCCTTCCTAAATATATATATAAGAAGGGTCATACGAGAGGAAGTGCTGTATCACTGGATATAGTACAGTTGTGATGTGGTTGTAGGCACGAGGGACACAGCCTGAGTGATATCCAGCAATACAGGCAGATGCTCTCTCGTCAGTACTGCAGGCTGTACAGACCTACTTTCACCCATGCTGCAGTTTAATTAATAGTTATAAGAACACCTGGGACGCGGAGGAAGTATAATTAAACTTCCCAGTAGGATTATTGTCCTTTATTAATGCTTGTGGAATGGCAGATTCACACACACTCACATACCCATTCACACAATACGGGCAGTTTGGGAGCGACACTTAACCTAATCTACATGTCTTTGGACTGTGGGAGGAAACCAGACGGGGTGAAACCCACCAAGCACAGGGAGAACATGCAAACTCCATGCACACAGAGACGGGAGTTAAGCCTGGCCGGGAATCGAACCCGGACCCTGAAGGTGCTAAGCGACAGTGCTAACTACTACACCACCGTGCCTCCCGGTTACCGTCATATCTGTTGTATAAATATACAGTCATCTGTAAAAATAGTGATTTCTCTTTTAATTTTATGTTTTTTTTTGTGTAAAAACTAAATAAAACTAATCTGATAGCAGGTCTTAGTATTAGGCAAATACAACCTCAGACGACAACATATAACTTTTCTTACCATGCCATTATTCATTCAACAGAAATGAAGCCAAAAGGAACAAAACAAAACAAAACATGCAGGCAATTCCACGGTCAGGTGTGTGTTAACACAATGTCAAGAGGGAAAAACATGAACATTGGAGAAACAATTGTTGCTACACATAAATCTGAAAAGGGTTATAAAACCATTTTCAAACAATTTGGAGTTTAACATTGTACAGTAAGAAAGTTGCCAATATTTCTCTGGCTTTGATGTCCCAGCACATTCACCACATGGTCAGAACGTGCAATGCTCAGAGAAATACAAGACCCTGCAGGCCTCACTGAGCATGGTAAATGTTAAAGTCTATGACCGGGCGATCAGAAGAAGATTGATCAACTATGTTTGGATTTGTTTGGAAGATGGAGCAGTAAGTGGAGCCAAATAGGGCATTTGGCCATAATGCCCAAACAGCATTTCAGCAGAAACACCTCATACCCACTGTAAAGCCATGCCCATGATCTCCTCTGTATACCAGAGTATTTTAGAGGGAAATGTGAGGCCATCTGTCGAAACTGGGTCATGCAACAGGACAATGAAATGATCTGAATCACAACAGGGAATCTGAAAAAATAACAGAATCCAGCTTTTGGAATGGCCTAATCAAAGTCCAGACCTCAAACCACTTCACACGCTGTGGGAGGGTTAGGGTTAGGGTTAGTAAGAGGTTACTAAGAGAGCTGTGGATAAGCAAATGCACCAAAACCTCAATGAACGGAAGCAATGTTGTAAAGAAGAATGACCAAAAATGATGTGAGAGACTGATAAAGTCATACCGGAAACAATTACTTCACGTTATTGCTGCTGTAACTTTTACACATGATTCTGTGTGTGTGTGTGTGTGTGTGTGTGTGTGTGTATGTATATATATATATATATATATATATAATTTGTGTATGTCATTCTCTTTCTCTGTAAAAAGACCGAGAGGAGGCTGGTGTTATACCTCCGTTTGGCTGCAGTGCTCAGGAAGTTCTTCTCTGTACTCACTCGTCTCTCACTGAGGAAGTCATAGCTAACCAGCTCACGCTCATCCAACACCTTGAGGTCACATTGCAGACTCTGACCTCGGCCATCGACATGGCTGGTTAGAACTTGACATTTATTTCATGAATTAATTACCTTCTTTTTTTATCTTTCTGCTCTTAAAAAATGCAGTTAACAGGGTTGGAGTAAACATCGTTATAAAACAAAGGTCTTAAGAATACAATTAGAGACAAATGTTTTCATCCAGACTTGAAAGTTATATAAAGATCAGAATTTAGTAATTAAATCTCAGCTCAGGGAACTGAACAGCACAGCAGCTCTAACAGAAGAAACACTAAACTACACTGCACTACTAGACTACTCCATACTAAACTAGACTACTAAGTAGACTGTAAAAGATTCTGTAAAATGGAATAATGTGTCTGGTAATGCTAAACAGCTTATGGTCCCTTAGTGTTTACTCTGATTGTCTGCTGTAGGGGAGAGTCAGTCGGCCAGCTCAGTCCTGGCATCTTTGCTGGAGCAGACGGGCCTGAAGCAGTCCGAGCTCGACTCCCATCCTGTCCGATCTGCTATGAAACAGCTGCTGCGCTTGCTGGACCAGCTTAGCCCTTTCGATCAGGATGCTGCAGCCTGTAGGCCAGATTACATGCGCAGCTTCCTGGATTATATCAACATGCTGGCGTCAGTGGTGGTGCGCAGCCTGGGCTCTGAAGGTGAGCTTTTTAATGAGACACAGAACTTTATTCCTTATTACATTATTCAAGGGTGTATAGGGTGTGATAAACCATAATATTCACCTTCTTTGTGTGTGTGTTTGTTTAGATCAGAGTTCAGCAGTGAAATTGGGCAACCCTCTGCTAGTGCTGCTGCAGTCGCCTCAACAGCTCCTCTCACACCTGCTCTTCGACAGGCAGGTCACACCTGACAGGTACAACATACAGATCTGATCCCTTTCAGTTACATTGCAGCAGGCAAAGAGCTGCAAACAGAAAAGGGAATTATTTGCTTAAAAAATTGTAAATGCTAAAAAGAAAAATAATAGAATTATTTAATATTGATAGACAAAACTATAAACAAATATGCTACATTTTACAAAAAAAAAAAAGAATAAAAAATACAGCAAACAAGATTTCCTTACCTTTATCATATATATATATATTTTTTTTTTATTTTTTTTTTCTGACTTCATGTAGTTCTTTTTGTCTGAGTAAAGTATATTTTTGTATGTGTACTTATTACATATTATATTGTGCTTCCTGTTATTTATACGATATATGACGTGATATAATTATAAATATATATTGGTTATATGTGTGTGTGTTTTAGGTTATTGTCTCTGCTGCAACAGGAGGGTCTACACGTAAACGTGCAGCAGGTCATAGTGCAGCGCTGCTGTGATCCGCTCCCTCTCTGGTTCCCGGCCTCCCTGAAAAGTGCAGGAGCAGATGTAGGAGCTTTCTGCCCATCTAGTATCGCCTCGCTCCTCCATCAGCATGCTCAGGAGCAAACTCTGTCCTTTGACCTTTCTGAACCCCCAACGGTCTCTGAACCCAGCTCAGAATCCGAGGCATCTGTAGAAACCAGCCACTCTCCGAATCTCTCCACCTCTCCTCCTTCTCCAGATTCGTCTTTATCCTCGTCCTCATCTTCGTCATCGTCATCATCATCCTCCGCCTTGTCCTTCCTTCTCACGCCGTCTGCGCTGTCGTTTCTGAAATCCCGCTCTCCGCTTGTCGCTGTCCTGGCATTGCTCGGAGTGAGCCGGGTGGAGATTGCTCGTGCGGCCTCATCTGCATGGCCGGGACTGCCCTCATATTTCCGAAGCGCTGCACGTAAAGAAGCTCCATTGGACTTGGAGCAGATCTCAAAAGAGGCTGATGGTTTGCTTGCGTTCTTCCCTATCCTCAAGGCCTTCCTAGAGGACATGGCATCGCCTGTGCTGGGGTTGTCTCCTGAGGTTGGGGATAGTGTTGGAGCTGCTCTGAGCAGGAAGTGTGGCACAGTGGCTGTGCTCTTCTCTGGGTCTCAGGATGGAACTTGTCAGGCGACGGTGGCTGAAGCTTTCCAGCAGGCCCTGAGCACCAGAGACATAAACCGAGCTCTGGGCCTGCTGGACCTGTACGCACAGAACTGCAGCCAGAAGGGGGCGCTACGAGACAGACTGCTAGCCTGCACCACTTTGGAGGGTACGAGCTTACGTCTCTTCGTTCACGATAATTAATAATAGTTTGTAAAACATAAGAGTTAAATTTGAGATATGAGAGAATATACAATGCATAAGACATGGCTGTAATCTTTTTAGCAATTGTAACATGTAATTTTAAATCTTTTGATTTGTATGTGTGTGTGTGTGTGTGTGTGTTCAGGAGAGTACGGTACAGAGCAGCTGTTTCGGGTGAAGGACTGGGAGCTGCGAGCCCGTGTGGCGCTGCAGGGTTTGGAGCAGTGGCCACTTGACAAGTGTCTGGAGCTGTTGCAGTTCTGCCTCAGTGACTCGAGTCCGGATCACACACTCACCCCGCAGCTACGACAGAAGAAACACGAACTCGACATGTACAACAGGGTGTGTTTGGTTCATACTACGCTGACAGGAACAAAATGTGACAGCTATTTACTAAGTCACTTATGAGTGAAATGTGTGTGTTTTGGGAGTGCGCTTTGTACAGAACAGAGACGATGGATTACTGTCTGAGTGGGTTTTCAGTTTCTGCTAACATGAGAGACGCACCCCTGAAATGTCTGTGTGTGTTGTGTAGATGCTGAACCTACAGCCTCCATTGGAGTGGCAGACGTGGCAGGAGTTGAAGGAGGAGTCGAGCAGAAACCCCGAGTCAATGTTCTCTCTCTTGCTGCAGACACGGGTCAGTCTGACTGCTCCACCTGAGCACTCGTGTGAGCTGGCCTGCACTCATTACAGTGAGTAATTAGGTGTGTATGTGTGTTGGCAGGAGTTTGATTTGTGTGCTCAGTGGGTGCAGCTGTATCCCGTATCGGAGCAATCTAAACTCCAGCTCCAGACTGAACATCTGCTCCATCTGCTGGACAGCGGCCGAACCGAGGAAGCCTTCCAGGTAGGAAAGTAAAGTACACACAAACGTCCGCCCAGAACTCTGTGTGTGTGGCAGAACCTTAACGTACAGGCAGGATTATTAATAAAACCCTGTAATATATGTAATCCCTCCTTTGCTGACTCTAGCTGCTCGAGAGACTCTCTGATTCGCTGGAGGTTAGCGAGCGTGCACTCGATCGGAGGCCCGGATTGGCCGCCTGCCACTTCCTGTCTGATTACCTCACACTACACTTTCAGAGCCGGATGACCCCGGCACGAAGACGCCACATACACGCCCTGCACCTGGGCTCTAAGGTGAGCGTGCGAGTGTGTGCACGCGAGAGTGTGAGTGTGCGCTTATGCACATGCACACATGATGTTTGGTACTAATCAGGAGTGTGTGTTTTTCTGAATAGATAGATATTAGGAGACTCAGTGGATTGATTTAATATGATTAAATCAACGACAATCCTGATAGTTTTAGCTCTCTAGTTTACTATTGTATTTCCAAACTTATCTCCCTCAGGTGTTGCTGACTCTTCCAGAAGCCTCTCGGCAGGACTACTTCCAGTTGCTGGCGGATCCTCTGCTCATGCTGGAGCAGCTGCTGATGAATCTGAAGGTGGACTGGGTGTCAGTCGCCGTCTCGACGCTCCAGAACCTGTTGCCGGCTCAGGAAGCAGGAATAACCACCCAGGACATCGATACGCTGCTGGCCGAGTACGCAAAGAAAGCCCTGGACTTCCCCTACGCCCCTCGAGAGAGGTCACGCAGCGGTGAGGGAAAATACTATCTAGGCATAAGATGCAATAGTCAGATAAACCAAGTATGTCCACTTATTCCAGATAACACGGTTATTCAGCCAGTGAGACTTTAGGTTTCCGTCTCATCGTCATTTAAAAGAAAATATGGTCTAATCTTTTATTTTACTTCCTGTTTGTATTTTTAGATTCTGTGATCAGCTTGCAGGACGCACTGCTGCAGTGTCCCATTCAGGAAAGTGCTCACTCTTCTCCCAGCCGCACACCACCTCCTTCAGCAGGTCTGCAGTAATTATTATTAAAAAAAGTCAACCTTTTATGTTATTTAATGTCGATCATGTCACAAATTGGCTGTTGTGGCAATTCCCCATTATCACCAAGGGGAGTAGTCTGTTGCCAAAGTGATCTACAACCTGGTCCACTACAAGACTGATTAAACCCAAACTGAAATGTAATCCTCAAACGTCTCAGCGTTTTCCTGTTGGTCCTCTGTGTAGGCAGCACTCCCATGCATACTCCATCAAGCTCTGCCCAAGACCAAGACAGAGGTTCGGGTGGGAAGAAGTCCCGCTCCTCGTCCATGTTTACCCCTCCAGAAAAAACGCCAGAGCGTAAAGACTGGATTCCTGACCACCAGAGGCACATCTGCATGGTCTGCCAGAGAGAACGATTCACCATGGTGAGGCCTAGAGAGAAGAGTAGCTGGAACAAGAGGAAGAAGTCTTTCTCTAACCGTTGTCTTTCTCTCTCTCTCTCACAGTTTAACCGGCGGCATCACTGCAGGCGCTGCGGCCGACTGGTGTGTCACGCTTGCTCCAGCAGGAAGATGGTGGTGGAGGGGAGTGAGGAGGCTGTCCGAGTGTGTGACCAGTGCTACAGCTTCTTCCACACAGCGTGAGCGCACACACCTATACGTATACACAAGTTAATACTAACTTTGGACCAATTTTAAATGTACATTAAAAGTAAATAGAAATCAGAATGGGATCAACGTTTAAATAACAACTTACATGAAATAAATCATGATGTTGGAACAAAATATACATCCTCTGTTGGGATTAAGTCATATATACAAGATGCAGGATTTAATTTAAAAAGGAACACACACATGTAGGGAAAATTTACCAAAAATTGTCATCATGTAAAAACCCCCGTGTCCATCAAACATGTTTAATTAGACTGCAATTTGTCTCCTCCTATTTTTCAAATTTAGTTTTAAAGTTCTTAGAAGAAAATTATCTTAAACATCTTATCTAGTTTTAATTTTGAAGAACAAAAAACTGATTCTCGCCATGAATATAGCCCTAGAAGCTGGCATGGCGTTAAAAAGAAAGAAAGAATCCACATTTTGCCTGTACAGTATATAAAGGTAGATGGTGCTACATGATATTCCGCTCATGCTTTCTCACTTTCTCACCCCATCTTGATGTCTTTGCAGTTTGGATGAAGAGCTGGAACAAGCAGAAGGTATCACATTCGGTCCAAAATTTTTCACCACACTTAGAATTTCTGACACGTTCATCTTCCACTTGTTCACTGAGAAAAATATTGTTGCATTTTGAATACAAGTGGAAATAATTTTTCCCATATTAAAGAGAAAATTAAAAACAAATATGCAGCAGAGAGAGAAGTGTGATGTGAGGGTATAACGTGCTTCACCTCCAGTAGCAGGCAGTCCAGTCTCGGGTGAGGCAGCGCTAGAAGGCGTCCTCAGTCTCCCGGAGGTTCCCCAGAGGCAGTTCAGACTCAGTCCCAACGCAGCGGAGAACCAGCAGATATACAGCGAATTCTACTACGAACAGGTCCAAAATTATCCTTCATATGTCTGTCTGTCTGTATCATTCACTTTCTCTTTGTTTGTTTGTTTGTCTGTCTGTCAATGCTAAGGAAGCCTTTTGATCTCCCTCTCTTTTGCTGTCTCTCTGTGTGTCAGGCACCCAGTGCATCCCTGTGTGTGTCCATCCTCTCCCTTCATAGTGACCACGCCGCCTGCGGTCACCAGCTGATTGGTCACTGCTGCTCGATCTCACACAAACTGACCAATCCTGAGGTGGACGCTCGTCTCCTGACTGACATCATGCAGCAGCTCATGTTCAGTGCTAAGCTGATGTTTGTTAGAGCTGGACGCAGCCAGGACCTGGCTCTGTGTGACAGGTCAGACCATGCGCGCACACACATACACACACATCCTACAGTTCTCATTAATACACATATGTGTTGTTTTGTTTAATGATTCATTTCTCTCTCTCTTTTTCTGCTTACAGCTACATCAGTAAGGTCGATGTGCTAAAGATCCTGGTCAGTGCTAATTATAAGTACATCCCATCTCTGGAGGACATTTTGGAGACGACGGCAGTGACACGCCTGAGGAACCAGCTGCTCGAGGCTGAATATTATCAGCTGGCTGTGGAGGTGAGGAGGTTTACTGTGGGCTTAATTACATCTGGTTACATGCATGTTTTGTTCTTAACTCTGTCTTCTTCTCAGGTCTCCACAAAAAGTGGTCTGGACCCGAGCGGCGTGTGGCACGCATGGGGCATGGCGCTCCTGAAGGCCGGCTGTATGCGGGCAGCCCGGGAGAAGTTCGCCCGCTGCCTGAAAGCTCCAGTGGACAGAAACCAGCTGAACCAAGGGACACGTCTGCTGCAGGATATCGTCCAACACCTGGAGTCTAGCATCCGACTCACGTCGAGCACAGTGAGCACAGAGACAGCTCGACTCGGACATCCAAGTCCACATACAACTTGAGAAACCCAGATTTTAAATATTGCATTTTTTAAAATATTAAAAATTTTATTAATGTTGTTTTTAAACATCTGTAATCATTCATCATATAAAAATAACTCTATGCTAGTATTTCAGCGTATACACTTTCTTGGTGGTTGTGTGTGTGTGTGTTTTTGTTACAGACAGCAGATGATGACATCATGGCTTCCCTGAATGAGCTAGAGGAGGCGCTGCGTGATACGGCTACGCTGGACCGGATGGAGAGCCGGGTGCAGCGCTCTGGACACCATCAGGAGTGTGTGTACTATCTGATGAGCTACGGAACACACCTGAGCCTCATCTCCTTTTACTTGCGCCACGATTGCCTGAAAGATGCTCTCACATATCTGCTCAGCAAGGTTACACTCACAATACACACCATCTAAAGAATTTCATGTTCTGTGTCTGTGTACGTGTTCTATCCTGTAGCTGTGACAGTAGTGGGGTTTTTGTTTGCTCTTGTAAGCTTGTTCTTAAGAAATATTTAGGTTTAAAGGTGTAAAAGTATCAGGTGAATTTAAAAGATTTATGGAGAAATGTTTCTTGGATGAGACTTTTGCACTTGGCTCTGCAGGAATGTCCAGAGGATGTGTTTCTGGAGGGCATACTTCAGCCGTGTTTGGAACGAGGGCGACTGGGCGTCCTGCAGGGGCTCCTGGAGACCCTGGATGCTACGCTGGAAAGCTGGGGGCGATACCTGATACCAGCGTGCCAAATGCTCCAGCGCAAGGGTCATTTCCACACCCTGTACCAGCTGCAGCAGTTCATGATGGTACTGAAAACACATTTGAATAGAAATGAAACTTTTCTAGCTTCACATGTGCCAAATTGATCAAATGCTAGAAACTGTATTTGTGTGTGTGTTCAGGACCACGTACGAGCAGCTATGACGTGTATCCGCTTCTTTTCCCACGATGCTCACTCCTATGTTGAGCTGGGCGATCACCAGCGCTGGCTGATCCGTGCCAAAGAGCACCTGAGGGCCTTCCTACAAGAGCAACAGAACCGCCGCAAAACCTTTTCCTCTTCGTCCTCTTCTTCTTCTTCCTTCAGGAAAAGAATGAGCTCCAGCGATGTCTCCAGGTCGGACACCTCATGTGGATTAAGAAATCAGCAAGATCAGGAATTCCTTGACCAAACTTATTTGTATTCAGCGTCTGTTTGGTTACACAACGACTCACTGTTATGTTGTATTTCGGTTTAGACACATGAACACCATCATGCTGCAGCTGGAGGTGACACGATTTCTGCACCGATGTGAAAGCTCCTCATCCTCCTCTAGAACCGTGACAAGCCCCACCTCTACAGGAAACGGTGCCCCTCCCACTCTTTTTGGAGGAAGTGCGATGAAGGTGGACGTGGCCTGCAGGGTGAGCTGCCCGCCTTTTGAATCTTTTATTTAGAAAAAGTTCAGTTTGTAACTAGTGAAGAGCAGTATGGAAGGATACGTGAGGGTGATTTGACCATTTGGCTTTGATGTATAATGTTCATACGTGTGTGTGTGTGTGTGAACTTTTTTCTGTAGGTGATGCTAGGGGGTAAAAACATTGAGGAGGGGTTCGGCATTGCATATCGCGTCATACAGGTAAGACGATACGATTTGCGTCATTCACGTTTACTGTACAGTATGTTCTTTAGTAACTGAGACCTAAACTTTTAGTCTAATACACAGATCTGTATTCATTTAATCTCTCTCTCTCTCTCTCTCTCTTTATCTCGTGTATGTTTTAGGATTTTCAGTTAGATGCTCTGGCTGTGTACATTCGTGTTGGTCAGAGGTTGGTGTGCCTGCGTGAGTACCAGGCTGTTCGCCAGCTGCTGAAGTGCGTTAGTGAGTCGGGCACTGCCACTAAACACGACTGCGACACCATTGTGATTAGCTGCATCTCGGCCTCAGACAAAAACCCTGCTGATGTGAGTTGAAATTCCTCATCATTTCATTAAAATCCGAAATGATATTGGAGAGGTAGGCAAGAGGCTGTAATTATAGATCATTGCTGCATTGATGTTCTGGAAATTATATTGGAATAAACAAAACATAAGCCCTCAAACTGGGGTTATTTTATGATAAACAGCCCCAGTTTGAGGGCATATTTTTTGTCTATCCCAATATAATTTCCAGAATCATGGATGCAATGTAAAAATGATTAATAATTACAGCTTTACAATAGCATAACTATATAATTGTATGAAAACAAAACAGATATTACAAGTTTACTTCTTTCCCCCTCATTATTGTCATGGACATAAATGAAAGTCTCTCATCTGTTCTCTTTCAGGCCAGAGAGTTGGAGTGTCTGATTTTAGAGTGCAAATCCACAGAGAATAAAGTAATCTTTCTTCATTTTGCCTTTATAAAATGTTAATATTGCTTTAATAATAACCTGATGTATATTACCTGTAATATAAATCCGGTTTTGTTTGCGTTTGCGCAGATAAAAGCGTACCTGATGTGCAGTAAGCTAAGGGCGGCGTACCTCCTGGCGGTAAAGCTGGACCCTGTGAAGGCCTGTTTGCTCGTACAAGATGTCCTCCAGGCTGCCGAAACCTCGAGCGACTCCATCATGCAAGAGATCTGCCGTCAGTGGCTCTCAGAACACCAGGACCCGGCTTCACGGAAACGCCATGGCAACAACAGGTAGCATCGGAGGCAGAAATTCTGATGGACTGTAGCTTCAGAAGGCCGATTTACGCTGACTGTTTGGGCGGTTTCGGAATTGTGAAATGCTGGAAGTGAATGACCAACATGCTTTTTTGATGTCACATGATCAGGTCACGTGACTTTAAAGCCAAATCCATAACCAACCCCTATTTGTGTGCCATAGTTGCACATGCCTACGCGAGAGGCATACAGATTTCTCTTTGGCAGCATAGTAGGCACGTTACTGTTTATTACAGAGAAATATAACGTACAAAAGCCAGTACTCAAGAATCGTGGCATTGAATTACTTTATCGAAAAACCACTCACACTTTTACTGCACTTTTTTCATATGAGTAGATGAAGTGAACAGACCGGAAAAATGTCTTACTCAAAATTTTCCGTATTACAGATTCAATCAGGCCAAGAAAGAGAAGCTAACACTTCTCATCACACACACCTCTGAGAAAACAGTGAGAAAACCGTGAGAAACTTTTCCTGAAACAAGTCAGTATTAAAAAAAATGAACCTATGAAGATTAACTATATTATTATGTAATAGTTTTTCTTTCCCACCCGTCAGGCCACGGATTGTAACAGGCTCTGATGGAGCTACGACTATTTTAAGTGCCGCACCATGTTTCTCAACGTTTATACATATACAGAATCTTCATAAGCCTGGATCAATTTAACAAAGCCTATAATCTTCTATTACCTGTTAGCGACTGTCTCGTAGCTCTTTCTAAAGCTAACGTGGGCTATTGTCTTGGTTAATCATATACAGTTGAAATAAGGGAAATGCTGTGTATTCCTTTATTGGCTGAGTTTGGGCTCAATAAATAGTGGTCAGTTACGAAACCAAAACCTTTTTGCAGCAGTGTTAGCCTCATCTTAATTTCCTACCTCAGATAAACAGGCTGCTTCCTTATTATTCATGACTAGTTGCTCTTTGGTTCTTCACTGTGTCTTGGCTTGTATGAATTAAACCATGCAAATATTTCATACTATACCGTAATAATTGGTTGAGCGGATTCTGTATTCGGTATAAAACTCTTCATTCTCTGTTTGGCAATGATATAAATCATGTAGATGTAGTGTACCGAGGAGGACAATAGGTTCAGACACGGGGATACATTTTGTTATTCAAACAAGGGAATACTGACTGCAGTTTAAAGAAATATTCTGGCTAGCAAGAAAAGATGCGCTAACTGTACAAGATTTCTGGATGTTTTTTTTAAATCACATTTTTTGCAGTTAGCTAGCATGAGCTAACCAATTCAGTAAAGCCAATCTAAACAAATTTGCCAGGATTCCTGTCAGAAGATATCAGTAGGATGCTAACATGAGCTTAGCCAAAAGGGGTCATATTCTAGGTGGCACAACTGAACCACTGAGGTCATACATAAATAAACACGTATGCAGATTAGCCATAATATTAAAACCACCAAGTCCATTTTGTGGCTCCGTCAGCTCGCCTCGGCCCTTGACCAGGCCATGTTCTTCCTTTATCTCTCGGACCTGTTCTGGTGCCTGCATGGCCCTGTGACCAGTCTGCAGCTTCACAGACCTACTGTATACACAACAACCTATGAGGCTCTGTGTGCTGTGACACCTTTCTATCAGAACCAGAATTAACAGTTTCAGCAGTTTGTGCTACTTTTATTGCATCAGACCAGACTATTGCATCAGTGAGCCTTGGTAGCGCTTGACTCTGTTTCTGGTTCAGCGTTATCATTTCTTCAAGCAATATTAGGACTAACTACTGCAGACCAGGAACATCCTACAAGACCTGCTGT
Source organism: Clarias gariepinus (assembly GCF_024256425.1). Classification (NCBI taxonomy): domain Eukaryota; kingdom Metazoa; phylum Chordata; class Actinopteri; order Siluriformes; family Clariidae; genus Clarias; species Clarias gariepinus. The sequence continues at coordinate 36,661,264 of NC_071107.1, forward strand.
TTTGGAGACACTCTGACCCAGTCCTCTAAACTTTGTCACTAAGATCTTTGTACGTTATACCCATTTATCCTGTTTCCAGCACAGTAACTTCATGAACTGAGTGCCTTATATATCCCACCCCTTGACAGGTTTGACTGTCATGAGATAATCAATGTTATTCACCTGTCAGTGGTTTTTAATGTTCTGGCTAATTGGTGTATGCGTACTACAATGTCGGGGTAATTCTGAAAGAAATGCCCCTGGTCTGGGTTCTACGTGGAAACTTTACACTTTGTTTATGAAATGAGAAACACATTTCAATGCTCTGGTTTAACCACTACAGAAAACCTGAATGTCATGAATATACTGTGGTCATAACGACGAACATATACTTCCTCTAAACGAGGGCATTAGTAATAAAATTAAAATGACACGATAAGGGAATTCTGCAAACGGCACAGATGTTTAAAAGTGTAATGTTATGATGCTAAAAGAATTTAATATTTAATCTGCTGTACAGACTGTAAATCTCACTGAAATGATTACCATCGTCTTTGGATTTGTCAAGATTATTTGTACGTGAACAAAATCTTGTCAAATTTTTCTGCTTGTTGTTGTGTGTTGACTGTGTGTGTGTGTGTGTGTACGCGCGTGTGTGATCATCACATCTTGCATCAGACCCATTATGTAATGACAAGGTCTTTTTGAACAAGTTTCTAGACTAATATCTGTAATGCAGAATTCACTAATTTACATTACATTGTCTTCTCTTCCACCTGATTGTCCTTAATCACTTTAATCAACTGGCAAATTTGATAATTCAGTGCTTAAGGGGAAATAATGTGCTTTTGCTCTATGGACATACTGATGTCAGATAATAAGAGAGAATGTTATAGAATAAATGAGATTTAGAATAAATCCTTTTGGCGCATGTAAATACCACATGTTGAAGCAATAACTTCTAAAATCTGTTTAATTTTTTTGCAGTATACACATAAGTGACAATGTGTCATTGTTGAGTAGAAATCTCATCAATGATGTCAGTATTTCCATAATTATAGTAATAATAATTAGTCAAATACCAACTGAAATGTGATTGGTTATTGTGTGTAGGTTTGTTATCACATTGTCCATAAAAACCCACATCTGGGTCCCAAATTTAAATCACCTTGATACATAATTCTGGTAAAGCAGTTGTTTGAAATTTATAGCTTTTATAAGGCTTTTTTTTTTGTTCAGAGTAAGCTACCGAAATAAAGCACCACATATATTCGACTAATCAAGTTATTAGGTCTATCCAGTCAAGAAAAAAAACAGAAAAACTGTTTGGACCCCAAAATGACAAAAAAATGTCTAAAGAAACATTAAACACAAAATGCATGGATGCCTAAAAAGTGCAATTTGCAGTGTCTCCAATATATATTCTCCTGATTAAGTGATTTTCTATTTCCATATGAGCTAGGTCTGTCCTCATGGCACAACACCGAGCAAGTTTGTAACATTAATGTGCTCTTTACAAAGTCCAGTCCCCACAATTACAGCAATACCAGAATATGTGTGTATTTCTGCAGGACTAATAGTCACCTGAATACGGCTAGAAAATCGTTCACGCCTTAAATCTTTAAGAAAATATTACATGTAATCAGACCACAACTGTTCGTCGTGTGACCCTTCATATACGTAGGAAAAGTAGGAAAACATGGCTAATCATAACAGCTCTTCCGCACATTTTATATATATTTAAATTCGGTTGTCGCAAATTTAACTGTAGTAAAAAACCAAGTTTACCTCTGTATAAAAACAGTACAATTCTAAATAGCTTAATTGGGGAGGGGGTGAAAGGCATGTGACTTAAATCAATGTACAAATTTCTAACTGGGAAGTTTTTCAATGCTCCACAGCGATGTACAAATGTAACAACAATGGGAACCCAGGTCCATTTTTTTTTTTAAAAAGGCTTGAATAAGTGTGTTTGGCAAATTTGTAGAACAGATGGTGATGACGGATCTGTGATGGACAAAAGAGCGCTCTCAGTCCCATTCAATACCGAGGAGGTTGCAGCTGGCGTCCCACAACCTCCGCGCGGTTTCATCACAGCGGCCCTGAGGAGCGATGGAGGCTGGAGCACAGTCACTAAGAAAAGGAATATATTTATTACCCATATTACTCAAACATGAACCCATTTTTCTTTCAATGTACGAAAGAAGCTAACCACAAACAATATTTAAAAATATGATGTTAAAGTTGCACACACACACACAAACACAATCACAATCCTTTTGCATTTATCATCATGATCTTTCAGTTTAAAATACCATAAAAAAACAGTTGGGTGCCTGTAATTTTGGAGCGCAGTGTAGTTTAAATTAAGTTTGTTTCTAAAAATACACCCTACCTGAAGTGCTTTCCTGTGACGGAGTGCAGTTCCTCAGCCACTGCACAGTAGATGGAGGTCTGTGCTCCCTCCTGCGCTGTTTTCAGGAACGTGGAAAACAGTGCGAACATCAAAGACATCACCGTGGAGTGGCGCACCAAATCGGACCTCACCGTCCCCGGGTGCACAGAGTTCACAGTCACGTTCAACTCTGGCGGGAATAGAGTCAGCATTAAGAATGGTGCAACAAAGAGAAAAACGCAACACAGCGCTGTTGTGTGCTGCATTCTGATTGGTCAGCTCTGACATCTCCAAGTCATAAGGTTATTAGAATGCACTACTTTTGACGCATCACTTTTTCTATAATCACAGCTTATTCACAGGGATGTCACATGATAAAATCTTATATAAGGGGTCTCCAGAGTGAGTACGTCATAACAGATTAAAGGCTATTGTTTAAGAGAAGTCAACCAACTGTGGACATGGAAAGTAATCGAGTTCCCTGTGCTAATAGTTAAAATAGTTATGTTAGGTCATGTTTTATTCCAGAAATATTTCACTTGAACCTGCCTTGTTTTGTAGTGTTTTATAAATACATTCCTGCATTGAAGTAGGAATTGCCTAATGCCAGATAGTTAGACTCCATCATGTTATATCTTGTATTTATCTCTCCCTGTACCTGCTAGCTTGCGTGCTAGCTCCTTGGTGAACAGCACATTAGCCAGTTTGCTCTGGCAGTAGGCGAGGCCGCTGTTGTAGCTCCCCTGACTGTGCAGGTCGTGGAATCGGATCCAGCCGAAATAATGCGCCAGGGATGAAACGACTATGATGCGGGACGGCGCGCTGCGCTTCAACACCCCGATCAGCAGATAGGTCAACAGGAAGTGACCTAAGATCAGGACATGCTGATTAGCATCTATGCTTTAATTAAGATTTTATAATACCACCACAGTAAACACATTTATTTAAAAAAAGAAAACTTTTATGATTATAACTTAATATTATTGTTATTATTATTATTCTCTCGTATGATCTTTCTGTTTAACACTATTATCGTCAGGAAGAAATTTCTCTCACCGAGGTGATTGACTCCCAGGTGCATCTCGAAGCCGTCTGCAGTCTTCATGTAAGGACACATCATCACTCCGGCGTTGTTAATCAAGATGTGCAGGTGACTCACCTCTGTGTGATGAGAGAAAGTGATAAGACATTTGCAGGAAGTGCACTTATTAGGAAATTATACTGACTTTTTATACACTAATAAATTAGCTAGTTTGAAACAAGCTGGCAGAATAAAGAAAGCTACAAAAATTCCAAACCACAAGAAAAAGTGCACAGTTTGGTACATTTATAAACGGCTGACTTGGATGAGAAATCATACCAGATTGCAATGTGTCCTGGGAAATTCTGCACTGCTAATTATAAAATAGTGTGCACACATGTGTTTGTGCATATGGTATACACCTCGGAGGAACTTTTGTGCAAACGCCCGTATTGAGTAGGTATCCGCCAGGTCGAGTTCTCGCACCTCCACCTGTGCACCGCCCACACGTGAGCGGATCTCTGCTGCCGCCTCCTCGCCTTTCTCTACATCCCGACAAGCCATAATCACCCGTGCACCTGCAGGTTAAAAAAAGATTTTTCTTAAATCACTCTAATATCTAACACAACGGAGATTTTAAATGGCAATTAAAATTTCTATTAAAGCGGTCATATGTAACCTTTGTTCCGATAGAACTAAGGTCTAGCATTGTGTCTTTAATCTACACTGGTATAAGATTCCACAATATCTGACCTGGTAATGGAGCAAAGCCATGTTTTAAATCAAAGTGACTTTGTGTGTTTCTAAGTGAAATTAGTGTTAATCAGCAATCATAGTGTATTATTTGCATATCTCTCACCCCGTGAAGCCAGGTCCAGCGCCGTCTCCTTCCCAATCCCTGTGTTCGCTCCTGTAATAAGCACCGTCTTCCCGTCCAGACGTGCTGTGGACGCACACACTCCACCCGCTGCATATTTCCTACACACAAACACACACATACAATGAGGTTTGGAATTAAATGTCATATTCTGGGTCTTGTTGTTACCCTGTATATACATGTGCAGTCCTGATACCCTGATAAATATGACGTATAAAACATTATTGTGTCTTGAAATGTTTCCCAATGCTTCACTCACTCATCATCTATACCACTTTATCTTGTACAAAGTTGTGGAGCATATCCTAGAAGACTTAGGGCACGAGTTGGGGTACACCCTGGATGGAGTGCCAATCCATCAAAAGGCACACACATAAACACGCTTATTCACACAATATGGACAATTTGGGAACGCCAGTTAGCTTGACCTATGTCTTTGCACTGTGGGAGGAAACCAGTAGAAACCCACTAAGCACAGGAAGACCATGCAAACTTCAGGGGAAATCGAACCAGGGCCTTGTGCCACCATGCCACTCTCCCGCCCCAATACTCTACATAAATTTAAAAAAAAAAAGATATAAGCAAGATAAAAGAAGAAAGCTGTATTTGGGACATATGCATTGAATTCATTGTAAAACTAATTTCTTCACATATCCCAGCTTGTTGGCTGAAGGTATGTGACGGAACGCAGGGTACAAGATATGGCCCCACTGTTCAGGTCCTTATTTGAGGGCACAACAGAGGCAGCTTGGTGGAGCTAGGGCTTGAACCTCCATCCTTCTGATCTGTAACCAAGATTCTTCACTGTTGGGCACCCAGAGCCAAGGCTCCAAATGTTGTTGTTCTTTCGGCTGCTTCTGCCAAGGGGTTTCCCTACAGCGGACCATCTGATTCGCACAACACCTTGGCACAGGTTTGCCCTTGCTGGAGATTTCATTCGGGCTTGGGACTAAAACTAGTGGCTAGTGTTGACTAAGGCTCTAAATGCATCAGACATTTACATTTCAGAGGCACGACGGTCATCTTTGCTGCAACAGCGATGAGGAACAACAAAGTTTTGGGAGATGTCAGATCTGTTTTATTTATTTTATCTGTGAGAAATGTTTTATTCTGTATGACGACATGACTTATGAAATAAACTTACTGTAAAAAAGGGTCTATGTTTAAGAGAGTTTGTGTTGGAAAGTTTGTTAATTTATAAAGACGTTGTGATTTTCTGTTCATTAGCCTGCTGCTTCTTGATCGTACCACCGCACGAAACCTCAGCAACCAATCACATTGCGTTCTGCGTAATGAGGCTGCGCATGCATAATTAGCCCCGCCCGCGAAGGGCTCTTATTGGTCGGTTTCCAAAGCGGATCATATTTATATTCGGCGGGGGCGGTTACTATAGCAATAATTTGGAGGAAAAAAAATTACCCAATAAATGTATAATAATAATTTTAAAAATCAGAACATCATTACCTTTAATTTATTAAGATATATTTAAATACCCTTCCTCGTGCACGAGACAGTGAATTACTGAGATTGTTATAAATATGTCAGATGGTAATAGTGCATCTACCTGATGTGAGTCGACATCAGCCTCAGGATTAACGCCACGACCCCGGTGCCCACCACGACCACCATCATCATCATCATCATGATCATCATGTCGGAAATAAACGGAGAAATGTACCGCACGTGCAGTTCAAACCGTCAGCTATAAATCTGTGCGATGGATAATCTGCGAGCTTTCACCTCCCACTCGCTGAGCGCGTGCACAGCATCATGGGAGTTGCAGTTTTCCTTTAACAAAGGCCCTCTGGGCTAATCAGATCGCGCCGTCTCATCCGGGTATTCGGAGCTCCAACCAGGAAATAAGTGAAACGGAGTTTCACTAGTATAATGAAGCTGCAAGTTAAAGCAAATAAATAATCGCATACAAAATTACAAGATACCGGCTAGAGTGTTCGCTAGCAAAGAAACGTTTAAAAGCACGTTCACTTTCAGAAGCGTGGCGGTTTGTGGAAAATGTTTTTTAAACACTGAAATCTGTATAAAACCTGCGCTACAACAACGTAAAGCTGATTTTATTTAGTTGATCGATACTGCACAAAACACGGTGCCTCCTAAGCTTTTTTTTTTTTATGTCAAACCAATATATATATTATATAAACCTGACATAACAGTGATTTAACTGTGTAGATCACGTGATTTTTCTGTTATTCAGAAATTTCAGAAACAATTTATCAGGTATATATTTTTTTTTCAATTGGTAAACATAAAAAAACTAACAAAAAATAAAACCCCAACAAAATGATTTGACTAAAACTACACAACCCACAATCCATTGCTGTGCGGAAGACGGCCTAGAGTTGCTTGATTATTTTTGTGTAAATATAAAGTTCGTTTTTTTTCTTTCTAAAAAAAGATAAATGATATATAAAGTAATCTTATATTGATAAAACGTTAACATCCTGTTAAAAAAAAACATAATTTATTCTTTCAATGTATTGTTTGCTCATTTTACCGCAGGCAGCGTGCAGGACACCTACTCAAATCCCGGAAGTGGAGTTCCTCCAGGATGTTGTGATAGAGACGGTGGCTTTAGAGAAACGGGGATTTCTGCTTCATATTTGTGCTGAACAACCTGTTGTTTTAGAAACGTTGCAGGGTTTTAGTGTTTAAAATCGGAAGGATGTCGTCGGAAGAGTTTGAGAAGCTTCAGGAGGTGTACAGGTCTCTGTATGAGGAGCTGAAGCTGCTCTCTGAACGAGTCACGCGCGCACAAGGAGGTAAAAATCTGCGGTTCTAAAATTAATTGTGGAATGTTTAGAAAAAAAAAACAACAACATGCGAGTTTTGATATTACGGTAAATATTCGCGGGTGCGTTTTAAGGTTTTAGATCTGTGCTGATAATTGGTTATCAGTGATATACCGCGATATTTATTGTACCGGTATCAGGCTTGTTGATTCAGCATGTCATGTTGCCAAAAACCTCAGGATGCATAACTGCCTCTCTTTACTTCACTGTATTGATGATTTCACACCTTTTATCAGTGAGGGTCCGCTGTACATGTCCTCTAAATAAACTGCCCACAGAGAAATTATAGCTCAATAAAATGTGTCGAACATTAGCATGCAACAGTTGCTGTTACATAAAATTTAACTTCCTGACCAATCGGAATCCGGAATTTAAAAGCATTGTTGTGAAATGGAGTAAATTAAGTGTGGTCCGTCCTGGTCATCACACATCGCACAGAATCATTCACACAGACACACAAAATATTTGAATGATCTCATTTTTGTGAATCATTTGCTCTCAGAGGAGAAGAAGAAACTGGTGCGAGGGTTCGATGAGCGCCACGGAGAGGCACAGGAGTTGGTAAGTAAAGTTACACACACACACGATATGTGATACAGAACTGACTCAAAGAATCACACACGAATAGTGTTTGTAGGAGCAGTCACACCTTCATGCATTGCATACCGTATGCTGTTATAGTAAATGAAATCCACTAACATTAATCTTGACATATTTAATTTCTCTGATTTTATACAAAGTTGACGCATCATGCTTTATATCTGCGAAAAGAAAACTGTAAACTTCTTTAACGCGTAACAGTCAAGGGTAAAACTGTAACTTAAAGTTTGTCTATAAGTTCCATTACTGTGTCAGTGATTTGTATGAAGCTTCAAGTCCCTGTGGATCAGCTGTTACTATAGAAACGAGAATGTCTTAGAGAGTGCCAGAGGGTCATTTAGTGGTAGTAGGTTTTTTTTTCAGAAGGCGGTGTATACATACAGTGGTGCAAAAAAAAGTTTTTAGTCATCCACCAACTGTGCAAGTTCTCCCACTTAAAAAGATGAGAGAGGCCTGTAATTTTCATCTTTTTTTTTTTGTTTTGTTTTACTTCATTTTAATTTCCTTCGTCTGTAACCTGTGGTATAAATGAATAAATTCCATCTCTAAGCATCGGTTGTGAAGATCTACAGGACCGAATAAAAAAATCTATATATTTTGTTTAGTATTAAAATGGCTGGTTTGCCCCCAAGATCGCTTTTGGTTCTTTCAGTCCTGTATTCTGTGTGACAATATGTCAAATGTGTGGTAAAAACAAACACCTAGTACGGTTAATGTTATTATTTCTAAATCCTGTATCACATCAGTGACTGGTATTTTAAAATTATTATTGAAACATTTTTAAAACATTGCAAATTATCTTAATCACATCATCAGACACTTTAAAATGTGAGTTCTGTATCAAGTCTGTTGCCATACTCATTACACTCAGTAGGGGGCAGCATAGTATAATTTAAAGCTGTCTAATGTACAGTTAAGGCCTTGTTTAGTGATAAGTCAGTTTTTTCTTCTTTCTCATGTCCTCTCACATCCGTGTCTTGTTATCGTCCCTGTCGCAGCTGAAGGATATGGAGCAGGAGCTTATCAGCGCCCCGTCCGCCTTCAGGAACTCCATGTCCTCCAAAGTGCGGCTGTACCACAGAGATCTGGGGAAGCTGCAGCGACACGTGCATGCCTCAGACATCGGATTCGGCTTCTCCTCGGGGACGGGAGACAGCGTGCATGGCAGTGCCTATGCAGATCAGAACGAGCGCAGTGTAAGTGGACAAAAAAGGAGATTTGTACTGAGTGCTGGCTAAGCAGAAAGATGTTTGGATATTCTATTCTGTTTTAGGAGTTTTTGTAATAAATCATTATTCTGTGTGTGTGTGTGTGGCTTCAGACTGAACAGCAGGCTCAGCGAGCATTACTGATTCAGGGCACAGAGTCCCTAAACAACGCCAGCCAGAGCATTGCGCGCAGCCAGCGCATCGCCATCGAGAGCGAACATATTGGAACAGACATCATCGAGGAGCTCGGGCAGCAGAGAGAACAGCTCGATCGCACCCGAGACAGGGTGAGACACAGAGAAGCAGGACGCGAGACGCGGGACAGGGACTAATACATACTTAATGCATAGAATTATAGGGTTATATAAGCAGTATAATTAGCATTTACATATAGATTAATAATATTAGTACAGGTAGTCCCTGACTTAGGAATTAGTTCTGTTCCGGGAGCCCATTCGTAAGTCCGATTTGTTCCTAAGGCAGACAAAGTGAGTCTTGTACGCCTTTGACACAAATGCAAAGCATACCAATCCACTTGACTAAATCTATCCTCTTTCCCCACACTGCTGTCATGTGACCAAAAATTGTCGCCGTGTCTAAGGAAACGAATCTCACAGTGAAATGTAACAGTGTTGTCTCAGCGCCTTTAAATCGCGAGGGGTCCCCAGAGGCCAGAGCTCTCAGCTCTTTTCTCTCAGAGCTGTTTTCCATTGTATTGGGCTGTGAACTCTGTTTTGTTAAGGATTTTCGGAAATAATTATTATTCACCATCAGGACAGCTTTACAGGACAGACATCTTCTATCATCGTGCTCCCTGACTGATTAATTAAAACCGCTGAGGCCGACTCATTTCTCCCGCGAGCACACGCACACAATATACCGGACTTTAGACATTTTATACATTCATTTAAACACCAGAAATATTGTACAGTGGAACCTCGGATTTTAAAACACTTATAAATCAAAGCAAATTTTCCCATCAGAAATAATAAAAACTCAAATTATTCGTTCCACAGCCCAAAAAAATAAATACATAAAAATAATTAATACAAAATATAAAGTAAAAATAAAACAAATTAACATGCACTTTACCTTAAAAAAAAGGTGTAAAAATAAATTCTGACAGATTAGTGTTTCTGTTAGTGTTTTGAGAAGAGGAAGAGCAGTGTGTTTGTGCGCACAGGTGCTGTGTGTGTGTGTAAAGCTAAAGTTAGAAGAGAGGAGGAATCAGACCCCCCCCTTCCTCTTCTCATCTTACACAGTAAACCTTCCTCTCTTATTGAATTTTTTTTTTACAGACACACGCACATTATCAGAAACACTGTTCTATTGGGAAAATTAGCAAGGAATTAATGGCGCTTGAGTGACGCACACTAAAGGAATCACTGCTGTAAAGTAAAAAAAAAAAAAAAACCTGCACTTTACCTTTGTGAGTAAAAAGAATTGCGACAGAGCAGTGTTTTGGTGTAGAGCAGAGAGAAAGAGTGGTGTGTCTGTGAAGGTGAAAGTAGGAGGGGTCTGGCAGTGTGTGTCTGGGGGTGTGTGTGTGTGTGTTTGTGTGTAAAGGCGAAAGGAGGGGTGTGTGTGTGTGAAGGAGAACGGTATCCAATGACGCACACGCACACAGACATAAACGACAGAGAGGAAGAGAGAAAATGGATCTTTAACCTTTAATGAAACTTGCTTTTACTTTACACGCACACACGCACGTGTTATAGTAAACAGTACACGTGTGCATGAATCTCTTACCATTAAGAGAAACGCACTAAGACACAGCAGGGGAGAAGATTACCCACAATTCCGCAGCGCAAGAGAGAGAAAAACCATTGGCTCAGTTGTGATCATGTGACCCCCGGCGTCAAAACTAGAAGCGCATGCGTGATACATAATACTTGGTACTCGTAAACCAAGACTTGTTCGTTTTCCAAGTCAAAATTTATTACAAATCTTTGCTTGTCTTGCGGAACACTCGCAAACTGCGTTACTCGCAATCCGAGATTTCGCTGTAAGTATTGGTATCTGCTGCACTGCGGTGTTTTTTTTTTTTGTTTTTTTTTGTACAATACATGCGATTGAACTGGGAGTAGAACCGCGGTTTGTCTGTATCTGCTCGAATGTTTAAGTCGGGGACTACCTGTAACCTATTATATATATATATACCTGAAGGTTATATTTAATTAATATCAGGTAATTATTAATAACAGTATAACAAATCAACATTTCTAGCTGGTGATGCGGACAGATGAAAGGAAATATTTATTATTGTTAATTTTTAAATTAGTTTGCATAGTAATTGAAAGAACTAATTATAAGTAATACATGTATTGATTTTATGTTATTATTTGTAGTGTTTTTCAATATCTATAAGGACCCTTATATTAGTGTTATTAATGATGTTAATTATGGATGTACGTATAGGCAATCTATCCATATTGTTGTTGTTACTAATTATTATTATTATTGTCATCTCCTTCAGCTGGTTCACACCGGAGAGAACCTGAGCCGCAGCAGAAAAATCTTGCGCACCATGTCTCGCAGGTGAGCTCCACCTCCCACACACACACACACATACAGATACACACACACACACATGCACAAACTTGCTTGTGTGCACTTCATTCACACAAGCTTGTGATCTTCTGACAGACTGATGACAAACAAGCTGCTGCTGGGGATCATCATCATCATGGAGCTGGCCATACTGGGAGCTGTGGTCTACCTTAAGTTCTTCCGGCACTAAGGCGGAGTGCTCCCTTTGCTCCCTGTCTGTATTTTTTCAGATTCTCTTTCTCTCTGCGAAGACGAACTGAGACAGAGAACCCGGCCTCTTTTATACGCTGAAGTGTTCCGGGACCTTCTGCGTCTCCCGTCACTCCGGCTTGTGGAGGCTCGGTGGAACTTGCACATCTTTTTAAGAACATTTCTGTTTCTTCTATATGGATGCAAATCAGTATCAAATCATCATCTGTGCGGACAGTTCTGACGCCCCGTTTGGGTGCGAAGGATGGAAAGTGGTGTAAATTAACTGTTATGTGACTGAATAGATAACACTGCAATAGAACAGACCTTTGATCTCTTAAACCTGATTCATTATTTAATAGAAATACTTTGTATTTGCCTTCCAGGGCAGAACTGGATACAGTATTAAAGTGTCTATGGAAGGCTGTGTCTTTGTTCAGATTGCTCATGTGTGTGTTTTTATTGTTCTGGAAGCATCAATACTATTGGAACTATACTAGAACTGTTTCAGCCCACTGTAACCTACTGACCTTTTTGGCTTACACACTCGCTCTGAGACACACACAGACACACATACAGACTCAAATCCTGAGGCTGATGTAAAGTGGGCATGCCCAAACAGGCTTTTATATGAACACAATGTTCTGGTTTATTCACTGCTTGTTGACAACATTAGAAGTTGCCCATGGCAACAGACCTGCCACACTGTTCAGTTTGCCGGCAGCTGACTTTCCGTAACCTTCCTTTCTGCTTTGGCATGATAAATGCTATTCGTCAGAAGTTCACAACATCAATTAGTAATTATAACAAACATAATGCTTTAACAGGAAGAGCAATTTGCAAAATGTATGCATGATATTTGGCTTTGTTTTGTCCAGGGTTTATGCATGGATTTGTATGAGCTCCGTGTCTGAGTGACACTTCCGCACATACTGGATTTCTGTTCTCAAAAGTTACAGAGCAGTTTTAAATATTTCTCCTTTTTCACCTGCTTTTGTAACATCATCGAGGGGGAAAAAATCACGAGCCAGCTTGTCCATGCATATACACTTATAGATTGGTTTTAGATTTATAATAAAAAAAAAAATGGTGCTTTTCATCCATCATATTTTTTCCTCTTGAAAAGGAACCCCAATATGCAAAACTCACTTTTCAGTCTTTTTTAAACATTCCCTGCTTTTTTTTTCCCTCAATTTTTGTATTGGCCAGAGTTTAAACGAACCAGTTGGAGTTTTATGTAAGAAGATACCCTTCCCCTGGCTTGTTCCTCAGCGCTGTGGTTCTCTGTAAGGGCGTAGCTCAGCAGTGGAGCTGTTAAAGTGCAAGAGATGCCTTATGTGTGGGGTATTTCACGTGGGGCATTAACACACACTTCGGAGGAACTGTGATACTGTTTAACTCGTTAAACAAATAGTAAAAGTACGAGATCTTTAACTGTCTCTACTTTGATGTAAAACTGAAACCATGTCCTAATTAAAGTCTAATTACACATAAAAATGACATCCAACACGCTTGCATATGACAAACTAGGAAATTTTATTTATTCTGTTATGCTAAAAGGAAAAAAAACACCCAAGTAAAAACAAACATTAAAACCATTCTAAGCTGAGACAGTAACACACCTTGGGTCATGTGGAAGAACGGAGGGAAAATTCATAATGACCCTTTTTTTAAATAATTAAAAGATTCACAACTCCACCAACAGGCAGATCATTAAAAATGCATACTTTTGCATAAAATCAGAAAACAGTCAATTTCAACAAAGTAGTAGTATATAGTGGTGACATGCCTTCAGTCCTAGTTGGCATCAGTCATGTTCCTATATGCTATACGTATATGTGCGGTTTATGTGTAAAGGGGGGACTCTCCCGCTTTCTTCTCTTCTCTCATCACTCCAGGCAGTTGAAACTTTCAGACTCTCAGTTTCTCTCATGTGCAGTGTTTTTTTTCTTTTCTCTCTCTCTACGGGTCTGTGTTTAAACATTGGAATGCCAAGCAGGTTTGCATTTCACTCTCGTGTCCGAGTCCAGGTCTGAGTAAGCGTGGCTCTACAGGCCGAGCTGTTCGGTGTCCTGCAGCTCACGCGTCTGACCCAGAGACGAAGCGATGACGTCCACGGCGAGAGCGGCGGTCGCTTCCACCGCCTCAGAGCTCGCACCCAGCGCCGGATTCACCTCCACCAGGTCCATCACAGACAACAAACCTACAGAAGGTGAGAAAATCAATGAATCAAGAAAAATAATAGACATTAGAAAACCTGTTTTGATTAATGTAATGTTATATTAGAATGATGATTATAATTTCAATATTTAAAGAAATGTACATTCCATGTACAGTATGTGTGTATTATATGTTAAAATTAATCTCAATTACATTACAGTTAAAATATGAAAAACAGAAATATTAAGGAAATATAAATTTAAGCAATTTTTGTAGATTTGATTTAATATTCACTATATATATGTATAATTTGCTATTTGTTTAAACATATTTTAGTACATATGAAATGTTTTAACTATGCTTTATTTATTCACCTTCAATATTCACACATCAATTTAGCTTTTATGTGTTTCTATAGGACAGTAAGTGTGTGTGTTGTTACCTGTGTTATGGATCTCCTCTGTGATGTAAATCCCCTCTCTGTAGGTCAGTCCTCCGTTCACCGGAGTCCCTGTAGCCGGGGCGAGACTGGGGTCGAACGCGTCGATATCGAAGCTCAGGTGGATGGGCCGCTGCTTCCTGTCAGAGAGAAGTAAAGGTAACTTAGCTTCACAAATTAAACATGCAAAAATATATATATACTTTTACATTTGAAATCAGGAGGAAAAATCTTTAGAAATAGATATGCACAATTAACTGTAACGCTACGCAATACTAGGTTAATAACGAGCGAACCTCAGCTAACAGCTTTTATAAGATTAGTGAAGAAGATAACACGCATCCTACAGCTTAGGCTCTTTAAACTGACACATAATAAAGCAGAAATGATTGTGATTAAAAGAAAATAAACATAAATACTTCACACACAATGTTTACACAATGTAGCTTAACTACTTGAGACACTTTTGTGGTCATTTTAATTTGCTAATAGATAAATAGCTAGCTTAGCTTAGCTAGCTAACTAGGACAGTGTCAATGCTGAGTTTTAAAGTAAAGTATACCCTTTGGCCAGGTATACCACAGGAAATGCTTTGTGTGTGTAAATATGTGCACCTTCCCAGCAGATGATCCAGCGTCACCTCCATGACCCTTTGCATCCCCATCCTGTCGATATCCCGCATGCTGAAGCACTGGATGCCCAGGTTCTTCAGAATAACACTTAAGGAAAAGGTAAAAAAATATATTATTATAAATGATATAATTAATTATTTATTATTAATAACAATAAAAAATAAGTAGTTTTTTGGGTTAGATCTGCCTTATAATCTGTTATTAAAGAGTTAATAAATGAATGTAATAACTGTATTGCGTGAGAAGGCAGACATATGTTAATGCATCTGATTATACCGTGCTGTCGCTAGAAACCGGTCTGTACAGGTAGGATGGGATTATGTGTGCTTGTTGTCTCTTAGAAAGTCAAGAAAAGAAAGGATGCTAGCTCAACAGGTTGTTGATGTCTCTGACATCACATCTTAATAATGCACAGTGCCTCACCATGTCACCGCTCTGGGTTCTGAGCATTAATCCCATTCTTAACCGCACACCCTTATTTCAATAGCTTCGCTGAGACACAAACTGAACCCTATTAAGTACAAACTCACAAAAGCCTAAGGGCAGGAGTTGCTTTGACTAAAATGATTCGGGATTTTAGTTCTCAAGACCATTTTTAATCCAAAGTCCTTAAAATGTGGTCATTTCCCAGCTCCCAGTCACTAACTTGCTCTCCTGACCATGACCACAGAGCATACAGACAGCCTGCGCTCCCCCAAAGACACGTGAAGCCACCACACCTGCTCATGCTGTGTCACAGAGAAGCAGAACATTCACCAGGACACAGGCCATGATTGGTCGTGTTCCTTTGACTGACACAGGAGAGAGTAACTAGACTCCTCCCGCTGATGGAGCACCACAGATAAATCTGGCAGTCAGATTTCATGCCTTTTTTTTTTTTAACCATGAGCCTTAAATAACATAAAAAAAAAAGAACTATAAAAACCATAATCATGTCCATCTGATATTTTGAATATAATTTTTATCTCCGTTTCAGAATTGAGACCCAAATTTTAATCAGTTCCTGTGTCATAGATGATCAGAAATGTAAAAAGAAAAAAAAAAAAAAAAAGTATTGTAAATTTTTGGTAATACACAACATTACAGAGTACATTGTACTTACTGCTCGCCCGGGTCCACGTCTCTCAGGCCGATGTAAACCAGATCTTTAGCTGAGAGAAACGGTTTCACCCAGGAGAAGCCAGGAACCGCTGGCATCTACGTGCAAAAACAAGATCACTTTTTAGTTGATTTGTTTTAATTCAGACAGGAGGGCTCGTTTGGAGGTGGAAATTCGGAAGTGTACGATTTGTAAGTTTGTAAGAAGATCTGGGGTCAAAGCCACAGTGTGTTTATTTCATGTTTTGCGCTATGAGAATGTTTATCAGGTGTCTCACCTTGTCCTGCAGCTCTCTGAGCATGAACGCGACCGGCTGGCCGTGGAGATTTCCAGATGGTGAAGTCATGGGGGTGTTGATGTCCGCGTGGGCATCGACCCAAATCAGACAAAGATCTGGACGCTGCTGGGCGTGTCCCGCAACCGAGCCAATGGCCAAGCTGCAAAGCGTGATAAAGGTACATTAGGTTGGTGAAGATTGGGAAGGCAGTAGACACTTGATGCTTTTAGGTAGAACATCATGGGAACATTTTCCCTCAATCCCTTAACAAGTCCCTCTATCGTTTAGCAGGAACATCTTAAAGTTGTTGGCTTACTAAAGTTGCACTAGGATTGAACTCACAACCTTCTAAACAAAAAAACCCAGTCCGTTTCCTGTCTACTCTTCCTCCTTCTACTACTAACATCACACCAGGAGCTGTCTGTATGTTTGTTTTGTAACTTCATTCTGGTGAAATTTTGAAACTTCCTCTGACGTGCAGGAACAGATGACTCAGGACATCCGTGTGACTCTGGTGTACGAGAGTGCATATGGAGCCTACTGGGACCAGTTTATTATTGGTATAGCAGGCGGACCAATGTAAGGAGTTACACAGAGATACACACCCCTAACATGCAGCTTTTGAGACGTCCTATAGGCCTGCTGAACCTGAACGCAACAAGATTTTTCCTTTATTGCTCCATGCTAAAACCAGATGAAGTGTCACAAGGCAATTGCAAATGCAAACCCACGTCATCGAGAACTTTCAAACTGCTCATGCACATCGAGTGTGCATGATCGTGGTGTAACCTATCCTAGGTTTAAATTGGATTTGTTGTTATTATTCATGGTGATGTGCACGGTACCTGTGATCTCCTCCTAGCATGACAGCCGTATGCCCCGCACCCACGGCTCCGCTAATGGCCTCTGACAAAAGCTCATTGGCTCGTCCAACGGTGCGTGGGAAGGGAACGTTCATAAATCGGTCGTCCTCCTCCAGGTGCTCGAAACTGAGGTCTCCGAAATCATGCACAGCATTTTCTGGAGATAAAAGAAAATGTTAAAAACGAATTAATTAAAAAAATAGCCCTTGGAAAATTGACCCTTGGAACATTCAGTGCAGTGATTTATATGATATAGTTTGTAGTAAGTGTCTATTTTGAGCAGCAGCTTATCACTTACTTTGTGTCCTTCAGCTATTTTAAAAATAAACACCTTGCCCTGTACACCACTTCTGACCAAGCACATGTTCCTTGCCTGCCTCTCCTCACTGGCATCCAGGGAACTGTTATTTGAGCTTGTTTTTTTGAGGGACTGTCTGCCTTTGCAGTTTCTACCCTCAGGTTTCTCTAGGAATTCTTTGGATGCAGGGCTTCTACCGGACAAGTCCAATGGAACAGGAAGGGGATAAACAAGTAAAGTGATGGGTCAGGACTCGGGGGTGTGTGTTGGTGTCTAGCGGTGTGGGCGGAGCACACTAGGTGCGATATTTCATGAACTCCGTCGTGTCAAATTCGAGCAGGGTTACATGTGTTTAAGTGCTCGTTTCATATTCCTTTTCCAATTCAACCTGCCCCTACACCCCCCCACACAACACACACACACACCACCATGGTTCTTTTACATCCAGACAGAAATAGACTAGAATGCCAGAGTCCTGGTTTAAAGATCAAAATGAGCGATGAGTGCACTCTAGTCTTGAATTTTGATTTAAAATGTTTTACATTAGCTTGAAAATCACCATCATGTTAAATGACAAATCAGTTTAACTCTAATTTCTGGTAAGACTGATGATGTCATTCTGAATTGCTCCAACAAAACACCATTGGTTTTTGTAAGAAATTGTGTAAGAACAATGTCACACTCGAAAACGATTGCAACAACTCCTCTTGCGGCTTCGGGCATCTCCAGCATTGATTCATCTCATTTCAATTACAGTGCTGTTTTTTTATTTATTTTAAAAACCCGTGAGAAATATTTAACGTCCCAAACACAATTTCAAACACAATGTTTAGATTTAAATTGCTTGAAATTTTAGCAGGTGAACACATTTTGAAATAAAGACAAATTATCTAATGTTTCTCATTACGAGATTATTGAACATTATAACGAACAAAAACTTATCAATTTGATTATCCAAATTTCTTGGATTTTATGTTCAAAATACCAGTAATATATTTTGCATGAAAATTAATTTTGCGTTTACACATTTTTGCACATTTGGATTCTTTGAGATTTTGGATGCTTTGGATTTTTTTTTTTTCCTTCATTTTGTGCAAACTCTCAATGTTATGCAATCACAAAACTTAGCACACAAAGTCACCCTGTTGCCTTCAAACGAGGTCTACAGCGGATCACTCAGCCATGCTATGGAAAAAGCAGCTCACGCCTAAGATAGCCTGTGCTATTGGATTACAGGCACGACACAATGTTTATCCATTTCCCAGCTGACTAGACACTTGCTGAGACAGACTATGGTGACTTGCACATTCCAGAGGTGAACGTAGAAACTGCCAAAGTGAGTCAAAAATGAAAGAGTGTTTTACCACAAGCAGTTTGTATTTAAAACCATCATTTAACATCTGATGTAAATTGGATCTCAAACGTGTACTTTTCTTGATTTAAATTTAGACACGATGGTAATTACTTGGCAAAATTTAAGACCGATTCAAGGGCTGAAATGCAAATAGCTTTTTAATTTTTGGGGGGATGACTAATTTATACTTGGTCCAAACCAGGTTTGTTTATGAAAGACATTAACAGAGGTGCGTCATTCATGGAAAACCTCCTGTCTTTAAAAACCACGTCTTTACTGGTTTTGTACACACAACGTGGCTTACGGCAGCGTCTCGGATTACACTGAATGAGAAGTATGAATCACTGTATCCAGGAGCATCCTAACGATGGTACAGTGCTTTAATGATGTGTCCTCCAGAAGCTCTGAGCAATAATACTCACATTGCAAAAGTCCTGTAGAGTATGACCGGAATGAGGTAAACAGGGTATAAAAGAGGAGGGTGTGTCTGTGTTTAGGTCTTTGGATTCAGGTGCTGGTTTTGTGTTACTTATCTGAACTAATGATGTCTCTGATTTTCCAGATAGGAATAGACTAGAAAATCAGTGCTGTGTTAAAGCTATTAAAATGAGTGTGTTGCGAATAAACAGACAAGTCAGATGGAGTCTGGCTCAGTCTAAGAACGATGTTCGGGGTTGTTTAAGGTTTCCATCGAGGCCACCCAACGAATCCTCAACTTATTGGTCGTTTAGAGAGTGATCAAAGACCTTCTTCTCTATCTAGTTCTTGGAGCTGTGACATCATGTCTAGCCTCTTCTGCACGAGAGCAGCGCATGCGCAAAAACTTAAACAAAAAAATATTAATAATAAAAAAAAACTCTTCACAATACATTTACAAATGTACTGTAAATATGGAAGTTACACCTATCTACGTGAGCACCCATTGCGTCACAACCATTACACACTATTCCTGAACAATCCAGCTGAAAGCAGAGCACACGGGCTTTGATCTGGCAACCGCGCCATGACGCACACAGATGCTGGCGGGCGCATACACACACACACACGCGGTGAGATATGGTCGTCTTCTAAATACTTAAATAACTTATGAATCACCGATGTAAAAACGCTTTTCATCGCTATAATTAATATAATAAGTATTAAAATTAGCATTTTATTAGTGCTCTATTTCAGATCTCCGCATTTACCGGTTTGCACACGACAAACAAGATGTAACTGATCTTTGTATCCGGACACCAAGTTTGGTTTGAAACAAAGTATCAAAGTAAAGAAAAGACACTCCCCCTCCCCTCCCCTCCCCCGGCCGCAGGAATAATAGAAAACGGCAGTAAAAGCACGTCGTGTGTGCGTGACGCACGTGCCCCCTACCACAACAGGTTTAACACGGAATGTGAACTCTTCTTTTTTTTTTGTTATAATTTAAAGAAAGAAAAACACCATTCAACTCTTGCACTGCTGCACTCACCCAGGCTCCTCAGTCTCTCCACCAGCCCCGCGTCTCTGATGGCTTTGGGTCCGACCTCCACCCCTCTCCGTTTCTACAGGACACACATTCCACAGACTCATCAGCACAGCTCCACTTCACGTGGCTCTCCACGGCTTCTACACGCGTCTTTTCTTACCTGGCCTTTAGAGAACGGAGCTCCGACAATCGCGACCGAGAGATGCGCGCGGCTCTGCGTCTGCGTACAGCACGCGCTCAGCGCCGACCGGAACAAGCGCGAGAGCGGCCCTCTCACCGCCATAGCAGGAAAAAGGAAAATAAATAACAACAAATAAACTAATAAATAAATAAATACGATTCACAAGCACAGACTCTAATCCCTAATGCCCGTCTCTCTAATCCCGTGTCTCGAGCTGATGCTGAATCTGAGCACAAGTAACGCCTCCTCCTCTCTTCTAGAACTAGGCTTGATTCATATTTATGACGCGCGTGCTTTGTTGTGCAAATTTGGCGACCTACACACACACAAAGCGAAAAAAAAAAATCAAGTAACTAAATTAATAAATAAATAGAAATCCAATATTAAAGCCGTTCCTTGCCCACCGAAACCAGAGTTACGTATGTCCTCGTGTTACCCGCCGCTTTTTATAGTTTCCCGATGAGCCAACAAGACGCGCCTTTGTTCCGACCAATCAGAAGCCACGACCGCGTGGGTTTGTTTCAAAGTAGGCGTGTTTTGGAACCAGCGTGATGTCGCGGAGCACGAGATCCGCATAGCAGCGTCGGAAATTTCCGCTCAAGCGCAGCGCCAGGGTTTATGTCGGGACACACTCAGGCTGGGCACCTTCTAAGGGTTGCCAGATTTCAGGATTTGGGGGACTTTTGTAGCGTCAGGAAAATCTGCGTGAATGTGTGCAAGTGGAAACAACATGCTATGAAGAAGTATCTATCTATCTGTCTGTCTGTCTGTGTGCAGTTTTCTGAGACTTCAGTGTCCTTGTATACCACCATAATGACATCACTGTCGCCAGATTTTTGGCTTGTGTAGTGAAGAAATTATCTACGTGTCTCAAAACAGCTATCCCCTACATCCTCACTACACTAGTGCCCCTTAAAATCTAAATGATCTTTAGAAATATACATTAATGCGCATAAATGTACTGTAATGCATTTTCAGAGTACACTTTTTAAACTACACCCCATGAATAGTCATGCTAAATATAACCCACCATCCCAGAGACAAGAAAATGAAGAATAGAAATGAGTTGTCAGGGTTTTAGGGTCATTAATTTATCATTTTATTTTCTTACCTGTCTAAAATACTGTTTATATATTTAGTATTTTGTATATATGCTCCAATATCCTAATACACTATGAAAAATCTAATAATAATAATAATAATAATAACAATGATGATAATTTCACTTGCGAATATAGTGTCTCGGTGTGTGCCTTTAACATTAAACAAAATTTGAGCTCCGATGTACCTGTTAAGGCGAGTCAAAAGTACATCAAGTGCTGGTAAAAATGATTTTAAGTTAACCCATGTGATGACCATCAGGGCCATCAGAAACAGGACAGTGTTACACCATGACTTATGAGAAGGTTTAAGGTCATCGTTAGTTCCTGTAAAATTGTGGATTTATTTACAGGACACAATTAGGATATGGTGACATCATTTCCACTCGTAATTTTGTGTGCAAACCTTCAATTAAAACTATTTAAAAGGTCGATGTGTCACTTCCGTCCGCATGTAGGAAAACAATTTTTTTATAAATACAAATTTTTATTTTGTCACAAAACACAAAAATGTCAGTGAGAGGTCATGACCCCAAAGTTTATTTGTTGTGATTTATTTGTGTGACAAATGTTGGTAAATGATTAGGGGGTTAATTCCCGCACAAGGTGGAAGAATCACATTATATGATGCAACGGTGCTCTCTGCATGCATCATCACAGAGGAACCCAGCTTCAGCTTCGGTTGCCAGATTCATTCTGATTCCTTTTTTTTTTTTTTTTTCCTGTGTTGAGAGTTGTACAGTAAATAACGCACTAGGGTAATCTTTATCGAAGGTTGATTTTTTTTTATAGTAAGTTCATCTCCTGAGACTTCAAGTTCCACTTAATGCCACCTCACTATCTCTGGTCACCCTTATCTTCTTCAATAATTATTTATTTATAAATATATTATTCGTTAACAGCCACAGGAAGAGATCTGGCACCCTCTTGTGTAAAAATGCGTTTCTTACGTACAAATATTTCTCTTCACTTATGATGTTGCTCATAATATAACACAATATGGTTTTATTTTTAAACATCTCTGTCCTAATGACTGTCTGTTTGCTTTTCAGGAAGAAATTCAGGCAGAGTTCATCAGAGATCAGCTGAGAAGCTGCTGCTGTGAGTAAATTAAAATCACATGCAAAAGTTTGGTTGCAAAATTATTTGCCTTTATAAAAAGCAATCCCGACTGCAATCTGACAGGCACGTTTGTATCCCTGCTTAATTATTATAATAAAAAAAGGAAAAAAAAAAAAACAAATTCTCACTTCTATTCAGTTTTATTTGTATAGCGCTTTTAGCAATTGTTATTGTCGCATAGCAGCTTTACACAACAAAAGAAAATTGATATGAAACATAAAAAATGTGTATGAACCGGAATGATCAGATTGTCCAGGACCGTCTTCATGGTAAAGTGGAACCGTCCCCAGTCACCACACGCATCCCAAGCAGACCACACGGGGCATCCATGTGACCAGAAGTGGGGCACCAGAACAAGTCAGACAGGTCCAGAGGGCAGAGAGTGTCTGGATGTGTAGCTCAACAGAGAGAGACAGGGAGAGGGAGGTGAAGCCAGAAGAGATGAGAAGAGAGCAGAAGAAATTGAGAGATAAGAGTTCGGTATGGTTACAGTCACATAATAAGTTAAATGTATAAACGCATAAGGTACGGTATATTAATAAAGTGAATGTAAATAACATATAAGGTGAATGTATTTTAAATGCAGAGTGCAGGCAGGGACTTTGGCAAGCAGTCACTTCACCATCAACAAACCTGAGTGATCAGTGAGAGTGGGGAGGACAGCATCTAAACATACCAGTTCACCGTAATACTCTACGTCCACGAGTCCCCCAGATCTGCTCCTTTACCCAAGGCAAATCTATTTATAAAAATGCTTGGCTAAATAAATAGGTTTTAGGCCTAGACTTAAATACTAAGATTGTGTCTAAGTCTCGAACATTAATTAGAAGACTATCCCATAACTTTGGGGCCTTTTAAGAAAGAGCTTCGCCCCCTGCTGTATTTTTTATTTTTTTATAATACGTGGTACTGACAAGCAGCCTGCATCCTTAGATCAAAAGTAGACGTGGCGGATCACGTCTACTTTAGACACTAGCAGTTCACTGAGATACTGCGGCGCGAGACCATTTAATGCTTTAGAGGTCAAAAGTAGTATTTTAAAATCAATGCAAAATTTTACTGGGAGTCAATGAAGTGTGGATAAGGTAGGGGTGATATGCTGGTTCCTTCTGGTTCTAGTGAGGACTCTCACTGCTGAATTCTAGACTAAATGAAGCTTGTTTATGCACCTAATTAAACAACCAGACAGTGAGGCGTTACAATAGTCCAACCTAGATGTGATAAAAGCATAAACTAATTTTTCTGCATAGTTTCTTGACAATATTTCTGAGAAAAAATATATTCTGGTTCAGTAATATTATGTACATGAGCTTAAAATCTAAGACTGGAATTTATATCACCACCAAGTTCTTTAACTATTGTAAAAAGTCAGGAGGAGGTCAGGTTTCTTAAATAGTGGTTTAATAACTGCTAATTGAAAAGATTTGGGAACATACCCACTGCTGAGTGAAGAGTTAATTATTTTCAACAGGGGTTCTGTTATTGCTGGTACTATTTGCTTGAGAATGTGTAGGTACAGAATCTAATTCACAGGATGATAATTTTGCAGAAGAGATGAGTGAAATTAGTTCATTCTCTTCAAGGGGAGTAAAGTATTCTAGGTTCAGATATAATATGGTTAGTTTATCATCTGTATTCATTAAATTGTCTGGTTTCAAAGCTTGATTTTTTTGCCTAATATTTACTATTTTGTTATTGAAAAAGTTCATAAAGTCCTCACTACTACATGTTGTTGATGTGGAAATTTCTGTAGTGGTCTTATTCCTGGTTAATTTTGCTATGGTATTAAATAAAAATCCAGGATTATTTTTTATATTTTCCATAAGAGTGGAGAGATGCATCGATCTTGCAACACTAAGAGCTTTATTTATATATATAATTCAGGATGCTCTCCTTCCATGTTATTTAAAATACTAACAATTTAGTTTGATGCCATTTACGTTCAAATTTTTAAGCAGTCTGTTTTAAAGTGCCTGTGTGGTCATTATACCTGGGAGCGGGTTTCTTATTTCTAATAATTTTTCTTTTAACTGAGCTTTTTCTTGTAACTTGTACATTTAGAGTTTTTTTTTTTTTTTTTACCTGAGAAGGTGTCTGTGGTACCTTTACTTAGACCTTACAGTAAAACTTTAAAGGAACACTGATTGACCTCAACGTCTAATATGTTACTAAAATGTATTTAAAAGGGTTAAATCATTTAACAGGTATCTGTGAACACAGATTATGGGGCACTCATAGGCCTTCATGTGTGTAGGTGCTCAAAAAAGGCTACAACTGCGCATATCTGATAATATTCAAATATTGTAAGCTTAAAAACTTTTAGTCACATCTCCATACTGTGGTAGAGAGATTGGCTTATATTTCGAACCAAGGTCTGTTTGCGGAAAAACATCAAGAACAGGAGTAAAGTTGTTTTGTAATAACGGTTTTTTACCACTAGATAGTGCCACAATACAGTCCTAATCCTAAAATGATGCGCTTTAAAATGAACCATTATTGGACTCCGCAATTAAACTGATACACAAGCATGTTTGTGTTATTATTATTATTATTATTATTATTATATACATCGTAAACGTTTTTATTGTGCATGTATATTCAAAAGTAAACCTATACATATAAAGTGTTTTTTTATTTATCTATTTTTTTCTATTTTCCCCCATATTTTTCTTATATTCTTAAGAAAAATTCTTATGTTCTGTACAGTTATGTTATTTTATGGTATTTTATTTTAATTTTTAATTTTATATTTTATTTCAATCTTTTTAGTTAAATTTCCCTTCTTTCATTTTTTTATATTTATTTCCTGTTCTTATTCCTTTTTCTTTTAAGGTTTTTTATTATAAGGTCACGAGCAGTTGTCAAAGCATTTCACTGCATATCGTACTGTGTATGACTGTGTATGACTGTGTATGTGACAAATTTGTTTTTATAGTCCCGAACTTGTTGCATGTAAATGACTACGTTTTTTATATTTTAAATAAAAACTACATATTATTATTATTACTAAAAGACTAACATTATTATTATTATTATTATTATTATTATTATTATTATGATTATTAGCCAAGAGCTGTTATTAGCCAAGCGTGTTCAGTGAGCAGTTATTTTAATTTACAAATGTAGGTTTAAAATTATTTAAACACTTTTTTTTAATAAGTTTCATAATAACGAAGGAGACGTAATGATGCTTCAGCTCGAGAGGGTGGGCTAAAGAGGGGGACGGACCTCATGCACACACACACATACACACACGCGCGCACACACACACTAGCACATTTAGAGTCCAAGTGGCGCGCGCTCCGACTGGAGCGCACGGAGCGCAGTGCCAAATTGCGCGCGGAGAGAGAGAGCGAGAGAGAGAGGGCGCGAGCGCACATCGTCCGCACATCGTCCTGAAGTCACAGTTCCGTATGTACAGTTGTTGAGGATGTGTTAAACACGGGCCATGTGGACTTTACCGAAGCCCGGGTACCGCGACGGCGCGGAGAAGCAGATCTCGGTGAACGTGGGCGGCGTGAGGCTCGCGCTGCGCGGCGACGTGCTGGACCGCTACCCGGAGAGTCGCCTCGCGGAGCTCGCGCGCTGCACCACGCGCAGTTTCGACGCGATCTCCTCGCTGTGTGACGACTACGAACCCGCCAAAGGGGAGTTTTACTTCGACCGGGACCCGGACTCGTTCAAGTGCATCGTGGAGGTGTACTATTTCGGCGAGGTGCACATGAAGAAGGGGATTTGCCCTGTGTGCTTCATGAAGGAGATGGAGTTCTGGAGGATCGACTCAAGCTGCCTGGACGAGTGCTGTAAGAGCAACGTGCGCGAGAAGGAGGAAGAGCTGGCGGAAATAGCTGATAAGGTCAAGGCTATTCTGGACGACCTGGACATAGATGGAGGGCCTTTGGCGACCCGGTCCGAACGCATCCGCAAGTTCCTCTGGAGGCTGATGGAGAAACCGGAGTCATCCTGGGTGGCACGCGCCATCGCGGTGGCGTCTTTCCTGTTCGTGCTCGCGTCGTCTTTGGTGATGTGCCTGGCGACGCTTCCAGAGCTGCAGGTGCAAGACACAGACGGCCACGTAACCGAACACCCGACTCTGGATGCGATTGAGACAGCGTGTGTGTGCTGGTTCACGATGGAATACGGGCTACGTTTCGCCTCAGCTCCTGAAAAGACACGCTTCGTCCTGTCCTTCCTTAACATGGTGGACTTGGCGGCAATTGCTCCTTTTTACATCGTCCTGGCTCTGACCCATCTTGGTGCCACCGCTGCGATGGACCTCACGGATGTCCAACGGGCCGTGCAGGCGTTGCGCGTGATGCGTGTAGCACGCATACTTAAGCTGGCGCGTCATTCATCTGGACTTCAGACTTTGACGTACGCGCTGCGGCGGAGCTTCGCTGAGCTCGGGCTCTTGTTAACCTACATGGGTGTTGGAATTTTTGTCTTCTCTGCGCTTGGATACACCATGGAGCACGGCCACCCGGAGACAATGTTCCGCAGCATCCCACACTCCTTCTGGTGGGCCATTATCACCATGACGACGGTGGGCTACGGAGATGTGTACCCGAAGACAGCACTGGGGAGGTGTAATGCAGCTCTCAGCTTCCTGTGTGGCGTAGTAGCCATCGCGCTGCCTGTCCACCCCATCATCAACAACTTTGTCGTCTACTACAACAAGCAGAAAGTGCTCGAGACTGCAGCCAGACACGAGCTCGAACTCATGGAGCTTCACGGGACGCTTGGACAAGAAGTGGACAAACGAGCAATGCTCAGGATTTCAAGAAGTGACTCGCACATTGCGATGCTAACGGATGAACGCAGGATGGTGAAGAAGAGGAGTGTATCATAAAAAAAAACTACAGGAGAAAAAACAAATCCCAAAAGTAGCAAGAATAATTTTTTTAAAGTGACTAAATTTCATCATAAAGTTTTCAACATGCTATATATTGTAAGAAACTAAAACAAGTCAGTGTCTCCAAATTGACTTTGGCTTTCAGCTGGACCCAAGATGTGTGTCCGTAAAACCGAGAATGCTACTATACATTTTACGAAAAACAGAACAAAGCTGGCAATGATGACGGAAACTTCAAAGCACTTTTGTAAGTGCTGGACAAGAGCGTCTGCCAAATGCCTAAATGTAATGCGTTTTAATGAAAAAAGAACCATAGCAAGCAAAGTTAACATCCCTGTGCACGTTTTACATGACGCCAAAAAATGTGATATATGAATGATTTTGTGCATGCTGTAACAAAAAGCCATTTCATATTTTGCGAAAAAATAAAACATTGTCTAAAGTAGTCAGAATGTTTAGGCTCACTCACTCACTCACTCACTGTCTTACTGACCGAATAAAAGGCAAGCAGAGCAACCTTCATGCTAGCAGGATGAATCCTTCGTGAAAAAGTTGTTTAAAAGAATCACTGCCCCCTGCTGGATGAGACATGCATGTGCTGAAGTTTCAGAGGACTTCACTCTTTACTGTAGAAAAAAACCCAGTATTTCATTTGCTTTAGCTTAATACAGTAAGTCTGAGGGGAAAAACTAAGCAGATGTAATGGTTTACCAATAACCTCTCTTAAAAATATTGAGTAATTTTACATAGTAAGTTAGATGCAGTCATGATTAACAATTTCTCTCTCATTGGCTAGTTAACTAGCCGACTGTTTGGCTAAAACTAGCAGCACTTGATACTTGGTAAAATAGTATTGCAGAACATAAAAAGGTGATGGCTATTTACGTATTGATGCTTGTTTCCCACTAATATTGAAAACCACATTCACAAAATTGTTTGGTTTAAAAGGAATAAAATATCTGATATAATGCACCTTTCTGAAATGCACTATAGAAGAAAACATGCTCTCTATACACTGGAAAGTGTGTTTAATCTGATATTTTGTATGTGGTTTTTTGTACAAAAGCTATCCAAGCTTTTTCCAAGTACCTGTCAGGAATGTAAAAACAGTGTCTCAGCTACCTCTCCTTTCATCCTCTTAGTGAGTTTCCCCTTTGAACCAGTTCTGATGGCAAAATAAAGAGCCCCTAGAGAGGAAACCACAGAAGTCTTATAGCTTTTACAGTACATGTTTTAAGGTTGCGTATTCAGCAGAGCTAGGCAGGGGCAGCT